>NC_045978.1:41812970-41884042 GCF_010909765.2 Amblyraja radiata | reverse complement strand
CGTAAATGGCCGCGGGACAATTACCATCGCCCGCCGCGGGCTTTGACTCTGACATCGGGAGGGGAATGGGGAGTGCAGGGGAGAGATAAGTTTTTGCCTTCCATCACAGCGAGGAGGAGATGTGCTGTGATGGATGTTTGTGTAAATTGTGTTGTGTCTTGGTTCTTTCTTGTGTGTATGACTGCAGAAACAACATTTTGTTTGAACCTCAATGGGGTTCAAATGACAAATAAATTGTATTGTATTGTATTGCATTGTATTGTATTGTATTGTAGGTACAGTGTTGAGTAATGTAACAGCCGCAGGGAAGAAGCTGTTCCTGGACCTGCTGGTCCGGAAACGGAGAAACCTGTAGCTCCTCCCGGAGCCGTTGGTGAGAGGAGGACTTACCTGCAGCTGTAAGTATAAATACAGCGCGGGGTTTGCTTCTACAGAGGCCCGGGGAGCTGTTGGTGAGAGGAGGACTTACCTGCAGCTGTAAGTATAAATACAGCGCGGGGTTTGCTTCTACAGAGGCCCGGGGAGCCGTTGGTGAGAGGAGGACTTACCTGCAGCTGTAAGTATAAATACAGCGCGGGGTTTGCTTCTACAGAGGCCCGGGGAGCCGTTGGTGAGAGGAGGACTTACCTGCAGCTGTAAGTATAAATACAGCGCGGGGTTTGCTTCTACAGAGGCCCGGGGAGCCGTTGGTGAGAGGAGGACTTACCTGCAGCTGTAAGTATAAATACAGCGCGGGGTTTGCTTCTACAGAGGCCCGGGGAGCCGTTGGTGAGAGGAGGACTTACCTGGAGCTGTAAGTATAAATACAGCGCGGGGTTTGCTTCTACAGAGGCCCGGGGAGCCGTTGGTGAGAGGAGGACTTACCTGCAGCTGTAAGTATAAATACAGCGCGGGGTTTGCTTCTACAGAGGCCCGGGGAGCCGTTGGTGAGAGGAGGACTTACCTGGAGCTGTAAGTATAAATACAGCGCGGGGTTTGCTTCTACATAGGCCCGGGGAGCCGTTGGTGAGAGGAGGACTTACCTGGAGCTGTAAGTATAAATACAGCGCGGGGTTTGCTTCTACAGAGGCCCGGGGAGCCGTTGGTGAGAGGAGGACTTACCTGCAGCTGTAAGTATAAATACAGCGCGGGGTTTGCTTCTACAGAGGCCCGGGGAGCCGTTGGTGAGAGCAGGACTTACCTGGAGCTGTGAGTATAAATACAGCGCGGGGTTTGCTTCTACAGAGGCCCGGGGAGCCGTTGGTGAGAGGAGGACTTACCTGGAGCTGTGAGTTACCCAAATCTGTAACGTTCCATCTCACTTCCAGAGAAGGATTCTGGTCGAAGCCTCTGATTGGTGGAAGAGGATCAGAGGAAGCAGCTGATTGGCTTGTATCCCGGGTAAGGCTTTATTGTATTCGGATAAAGGGGGAGAATGAGGGCCAGGGCAGTTTACTGTTCTGGATGTCAGATGTGGGAGGTCATGGAGTCTGAGTGCTCTCCAGACGCCCACATCTGCGCCAGGTGCGTCGAGATGGGGCTCCTAAGGGACCGCGTTAGGAACCTGGAGCAGCAACTCGATGACCTCTGTCTGCTCAGGGAGAGCGAGGAGGTCATAGAAAGGAGTTACAGGGAGGTGGTCACTCCAAGACCACGGGAGACAGAAAACTGGGTCACAGTTAGGAAGGGCAATGGGCAGAGGCAGGGACTGGTGAGTACCCCGGTGGCTGTACACCTTGAAAATAAGTACTCGTGTTTGAGTAAGGGTGGGGGAGACAGCCTACCTGGGGGCAGCGACAGCGGCAGGGCCTCTGGCACAAAGACCGGTCCTGTTGCTCAGAAGGGTAAGGAAAAGAAGAGGAGGGCAATTGTAATAGGGGACTCTATAGTCAGGGGGTCGGATAGGCGATTCTGTGGACGCAGACAGGAGTCCCGGATGGTAGTTTGCCTCCCTGGTGCCAGGGTCAGGGATGTGTCTGAACGTGTCCAAGAAATCCTGAAATGGGAGGGAGAGGAGCCTGAGGTTGTGGTGCATATAGGTACCAACGACATAGGTAAAAAAAGAGAAGAGGTCCTGAAAGAAGAATTTAGGGAGTTAGGTAGAGAGTTAAGGAGAAGGACTGGAAAGGTAACAATCTCAGGATTACTGCCTGTGCTACGCGACAGTGAGAGTAGGACTGGAGCGAGGTGGAGGTTAAATGCGTGGATGAGAGACTGGTGCAGTGGGTATGGATTCAAGTTTCTGGATCATTGGGACCTCTTTTGGGGAAGGTGCGTCCTGTACAGAAAGGACGGGTTGCACTTGAACTCAAGGGGGACCAATATCCTGGCGGGGAGATTTGCAAAGGCTACTGGGGAGACTTTAAACTAGTATGGTTGGGGGGAGGGACTCAAATTGGGAAAGCTAGCAGTCAGTGTGTGAAGCAGGGGGAAGAGAATGGTAGCACTCTGACCCAAAATGTAGGGGAGAGAGAAGAAAAAGAAAATAATCAGAGAATAAGAGAGGGTGGGTTTCTTAAATGTGTATATTTTAATGCTAGGAGCATTGTAAGAAAAGTGGATGAACTTAGAGCCTGGATTGACACCTGGAAGTATGATGTTGTGGCGATCAGTGAAACATGGTTGCAGGAGGGCTGTGATTAGAAACTAAATATTCCAGGATTTCATTGCTTCAGGTGTGATAGAATTGGAGGGGCAAGAGGTGGAGGTGTTGCATTGCTTATCAGGGAAGATATTACAGCAGTGCTTTGGCAGGATAGATTAGAGGGCTCGTCTAGGGAGGCTATTTGGGTGGAACTGAGAAATGGGAAAGGGGTAGCAACACTTATAGAGGTGTATTATAGACCGCCAAATGGGGAGCGAGAATTGGAAGAGCAAATATGTAAGGAGATTGCAGATATTAGTAGTAAGCACAAGGTAGTGATTGTGGGAGATTTCAATTTTCCACACATAGACTGGGAAACACATTCTGTAAATGGGCTGGATGGGTTGGAGTTTGTAAAATGTGTGCAGGATAGTTTTTTGCAACAATACATAGAAGTACCTACTAGAGAAGGGGCGGTACTGGACCTCCTGTTAGGAAATGAGATGGGTCAGGTGGCAGAGGTATGCGTTGGGGAACAGTTCGGGTCCAGTGATCACAATACCATTAGTTTCAATATAATTATGGAGAGGGACAAAACTGGACCTAGGGTTGAGATTTTTGATTGGAGAAAGGCTAACTTTGAGGAGATGCGAAAGGATTTAAAAGGAGTAAATTGGGACAGTTTGTTTTATGGGAAAGATGTGGAAGAGAAATGGAGTACATTTAAAGGTGAAATTTTAAGAGTACAGAATCTTTATGTCCCTGTTCGGTTGAAAGGAAATCGTAAAAATTGTAAAGAGCCATGGTTTTCAAGGGAAATTGGACACTTGGTTCGGAAAAAGAGGGAGATCTACAATAGTTATAGGCAGCATGGTGTAAATGAGGTGCTTGAGGAGTATAAAGAATGTAAAAAGAATCTTAAGAAAGAAATTAGAAAAGCTAAAAGAAGATATGAGGTTGCTTTGGCAAGTTAGGTAAAAGTAAATCCGAAGGGTTTCTACCGCTATATTAATAGCAAAGGATAACGAGGGATAAAATTGGTCCATTAGAGAGTCAGAGTGGCCAACTATCTGCAGAGCCAAAAGAGATGGGGGAGATATTGAACAGTTTCTTTTCTTCGGTATTCACCAAGGAGAAGGATATTGAATTATGTGAGGTAAGGGAAACAAGTAGAGCAGCTATGGAAACTATGAGGATCAAAGAAGAGGATGTACTGACACTTTTGAGAAATATAAACGTGGATAAGTCTCCAGGTCCGGACAGGATATTCCCTAGGACATTGAGGGAAGTTAGTGTAGAAATAGCAGGGGCTATGGCAGAAATATTTCAAATGTCATTAGAAACGGGAATAGTGCCGGAGGATTGGCGTACTGCGTATGTTGTTCCATTGTTTAAAAAGGGGTCTAAGAGTAAACCTAGCAATTATAGACCTGTTAGTTTGACGTCAGTGGTGGGCAAATTAGTGGAAAGAATACTTAGAGATAATATATATAAGCATCTGGATAAACAGGGTCTGATTAGGAACAGTCAACATGGATTTGTGCCTGGAAGGTCATGTTTAACTAATCTTCTTGAATTTTTTGAAGATGTTACTCGGGTAATTGATGAGGGTAAAGCAGTGGATGTTGTGTATATGGACTTCAGTAAGGCCTTTGACAAGGTTCCTCATGGAAGGTTGGTTAAGAAGGTTCAATGGTTGGGTATTAATGGTGGAGTAGCAAGATGGATTCAACAGTGGCTGAATGGGAGATGCCAGAGAGTAATGGTGGATGGTTGTTTGTCAGGTTGGAGGCCAGTGACGAGTGGGGTGCCACGAGGATCTGTGTTGGGTCCACTGTTGTTTGTCATGTACATCAATGATCTGGACGATGGTGTGGTAAATTGGATTAGTAAGTATGCAGATGATACTAAGATAGGTGGGGTTGCGGGTAATGAAGTAGAGTTTCAAAGTCTACAGAGAGATTTATGCCAGTTGGAAGAGTGGGCTGAAAGATGGCAGATGGAGTTTAATGCTGATAAGTGTGAGGTGCTACATCTTGGCAGGACAAATCAAAATAGGACGTACATGGTAAATGGTAGGGAATTGAAGAATGTAGGTGAACAGAGGGATCTGGGAATAACTGTGCACAGTTCCATGAAAGTGGAATCTCATGTAGATAGGGTGGTAAAGAAAGCTTTTGGTGTGCTGGCCTTTATAAATCAGAGCATTGAGTATAGAAGTTGGGATGTAATGTTAAAATTGTACAAGGCATTGGTGAGGCCAATTCTGGAGTATGGTGTACAATTTTGGTCGCCTAATTATAGGAAGGATGCCAACAAAATAGAGAGAGTACAGAGGAGATTTACTAGAATGTTGCCTGGGTTTCAGCAACTAAGTTACAGAGAAAGGTTGAACAAGTTAGGGCTTTATTCTTTGGAGCGCAGAAGGTTAAGGGGGGACTTGATAGAGGTTTTTAAAATGATGAGAGGGATAGACAGAGTTGACGTGGAAAAGCTTTTCCCACTGAGAGTAGGGAAGATTCAAACAAGGGGACATGACTTGAGAATTAAGGGACTGAAGTTTAGGGGTAACATGAGGGGGAACTTCTTTACTCAGAGAGTGGTAGCTGTGTGGAATGAGCTTCCAGTGAAGGTGGTGGAGGCAGGTTCGTTTTTATCATTTAAAAATAAATTGGATAGTTATATGGATGGGAAAGGAATGGAGGGTTATGGTCTGAGCGCAGGTATATGGGACTAGGGGAGATTATGTGTTCGGCACGGACTAGAGGGGTCGAGATGGCCTGTTTCAGTGCTGTAATTGTTATATGGTTATATGGTTATATGGTAGGAGGTTAAACAGTCTGTGGCTGGGGTGAAAGCAGTCCTTGGCGATGTTGTGCGCTCTTCGCAGACATCGCTTGCTTTGGACAGACTCAATGGAGGGGAGCGAGGAACCGGTGATGCGTTGGGCAGTTTTCACCACCCTCTGCAGTGCTTTCCGGTCGGAGACAGAGCAGTTGCCATACCATACTGTGATACAGTTGGTAAGGATGCTCTCGATGGTGCTGCGGTAGAAGTTCACCAGAATCTGAGGAGACAGATGGACCTTCTTTAGTCTCCTCAGGAAGAAGAGACGCTGGTGAGCCTTCTTGACCAGAGTTGAGGTATTGTGGGTCCAAGAGAGGTCATCGGAAATGTTGACCCCCAGAAACCTGAAGCTGGAAACACGTTCCATCTCCGTCCCGTTAATGTGGATGGGGGTGTGTGTGCCGCCCCTAGACCTTATGTAGTCCACAATGAGCTCCTTGGTCTTCTTGGAGTTAAGGGCCAGGTTGTTGTCAGCGCACCATGCTGCTAGGAGCTGGACCTCCTCCCTATAGGCCGACTCATCGTTGTTGCTGATGAAGCCAATCACCGTTGTATCATCTGCATACTTGATGATGGTGTTAGTACCATGTACAGGTGTGCAGTCGTAGGTGAAGAGGGAGTAGAGGAGGGGGCTCAGCACACACCCCTGTGGAACGCCGGTGTTCAGGGTGAGGGTTGAAGAGGTGTGCTTGTCTGACCTAACAGACTGGGGTCTGTTGGTTAGAAAGTCCAAAATCCAGTTGCAGAGGGAGGGGTCGATGCCCAGGTTACCGAGTTTGGTGATCAGTTTAGAGGGTATAATGGTGTTGAATGCTGAGCTGTAATCGATGAACAGCATTCTTACGTAGGTATCTCTGTTGTCGAGGTGGGAGAGGGCGGAGTGAAGTGCTGTTGAGATGGCATCCACCGTACTCCTGTTCTTGCGGTAGGCGAACTGAAAGGGGATCCAGTGTGGGAGGTAGGCAGCCTTTGAGGTGTATTCAAGAAGGAACTGCAGATGCTGGAAAATCGAAGGTACACAAAAATGCTGGAGAAACTCAGCGGCATGGTCGGAAATCATTAAGGCTCGCCGCAGCAGCCTTTGAGGTGTGCCAGGACCAGCCTTTCGAAGCACCTGGTGCTGATGGGAGTAAGTGCAACTGGGCGGAAGTCGTTGAGGCTTGCCGCAGTGGAGTGTTTTGGCACCGGCACGATGGAGGTGGTTTTAAGGCACGTGGGGACAACTGCTTGGGCAAGTGACAGGTTGAAGATGTCAGTCCAGACGTCTCTGTCAGCTGCGCAGCACAGGCCCTGAGGTCGCGCCCGGGGATGCCGTCAGGGCCAGCAGCCTTACGTGCATTAATCCTGCTCAGTGCCACGTACACGTCGTAGGGGGTGAGTGTGAGGGGCTGGTGATCAGCAGGGAGCACAGCCTTGATGGCCATCTCTAGATTGTCCATGTCAAAGCGGCCATAAAAGTGGTTAAGCTCCTCAAGGAAGGAGGCGTTGCTGGATGTGGGGGTGGGGTTGGTAGATGTGCGGGTGGTGTTGGTGGGTCTATAGTCCGTGATGGCCTGGATGCCTTGCCACATGTGTCGGGGGTCAGAGTTGTTAT
Organism: Amblyraja radiata; assembly: GCF_010909765.2. Classification (NCBI taxonomy): domain Eukaryota; kingdom Metazoa; phylum Chordata; class Chondrichthyes; order Rajiformes; family Rajidae; genus Amblyraja; species Amblyraja radiata. Next base: position 41,877,038 of record NC_045978.1, on the reverse strand, counting down.
TGAAGTGCTCCTCAATCCTTATCTTATAGCAGGGGCCTTCTTGATGCCCTTCTTCAGGTTAGCCCTGGATGAACTGTAGGCTCGAGCATCGCCTGACCTGAAAGCGGTGTCCTGACCTCGCTGTTCATCCATGGCTTCTGATTCGGGAATATGGTAATCCGTTTGAGGGAGGTGACACTGTTGATGGTGGAGTTTATAAAGTCCAGAACAGAGGATGCAAGCCCGTACGAATCTTTTCAAAAAGGGGGGTGGCATGACAGGATTACAAAAAACTGAATGTGAAATAATGTGCGCGCTGCACACATCACGAGCGCGAAGCGTGAAGTCCCTCCATGCCGGGGTCCAGGGCCCTTAAGCGGGCCCTGGAAGCTCAGGGGTTTTAGATGCTCTCTGATGCATTCTGAGCCTTGTTTTGGAGCATTTTTGCACCAAATTTATGACCAATATTTCAGAGATTAACAGAAATCTGAGGTAGCTTTTTCACGCAAAGGGTGCTGGGTGTATGTAACGAGCTGCCAGAGGAGGTAGTTAAGACTGGGACTATCCTAATGTTTAAGAGACATTTGGACATGTACACGGATAGGACAGATTTAGATGGATATGGGCCAAACGCGTGTGAGTGGAACTAGTGTAGATGGGACATGTCGGTCCGTGTGGGCAAGTTGGGCTGAAGGTCCTGTTTCCACACTGCATCACTATGACTAAAACATGAAGAAGAAAAATGCATGTAGATAAGTAGAGCAGATTTGAAAGAGGAGTGAAATGTAAAGGCAGAGAGAGGTTTATGGGTGGAAAGGAACATAGGAAAGGAGGGAGGGAGTGGGCTTGGGCAGATGGGTGAAGGGAAAATAGTCACAAAGTGCTGGAGTAACTCAGTGGGTCAGGCAGCATCTGCGGAGAATATAAATAGGCGACGTTTCACAGAATGCTGGAGTAACTCAGCGAGTCAGGCAGCATCTGTGGAGAACATGGATAGGTGACATATCACAGAGTGCTGGAGTAACTCAGTGAGTCAGGCAGCATCTGTGGAGAACATGGATAGGTGACATGTCACAGAGTGCTGGAGTAACTCAGTGGGTCAGGCAGCATCTCTGGAGACCGTTCTTCAGTAATATTCATTATGTGACATGCATAGACATTCCTGAATGTTACCCAAACCATCGCCACTTTGATACAGTGCTTGCCCTCTCCTATAACGTCTCTGCAGCCTTGGGTGATGCAGGACAGGACACAAGAATTAAGGGACAGAAGTTTAGGGGTAACATGAGGGGGAACTTCTTTACTCAGAGAGTGGTAGCGGTGTGGAATGAGCTTCCAGTGGAAGTGGTGGCGGCAGGTTCGTTGGTATCATTTAAAAATAAATTGGATAGGCATATGGATGAGAGGGGAATGGAGGGTTATGGTATGAGTGCAGGCAGGTGGGACTAAGGGAAAAAAGTTGTTCGGCACGGACTTGTAGGGCCGAGATGGCCTGTTTCCGTGCTGTAATTGTTATATGGTTATATGGTTATATAAGTTGTGGGACACGGTGTGAAGCTGTTGCTGTCTGTCCCAGCCTGGTAAAAACCTGGATGGAGTGGATTTGGAGAGGATGGTTCCACTAATGGGAGAGTCTAGGACCAGTGGCCACAGCCTCAGAATTCAAAGACATTATTTAGGAAGGAGATGGGCAGGAATTTCTTAAATCAGAGGGTGGAATTCATTGCCACAGACTGCTGTGGAGGTCAAGTCAATGGACATTTTTCAGGAGGAGATTGATAGATTCTTGATTGATACGGGTGTCAGAGGTAATGGGGAGAAGGCAGGAGAATGGGTTTGAGAGGGAAAGATAGAGCATAGGGTGATACAGTATGGAAACAGGCCCTTCGGCCCAGCATGTCCCAGCTGCACTAGTCCCACCTGCCCACGTTTGATCCATATCCCTCCGAACCTGTCCTATCCATGTACCTGTCTGTTTCTTAAATGTTGCGATAGTCCCTGCCACAACTACCTCCTCTGGCAGCTTGTTCCATACACCTACCACCCTTTGTGTGAAAAACGTACCCCTATTAAATCTTTTGCCCTTCACCTTAAACGTATGTCCTCTGCTCCTCGATTCACTTACTCTGAGCAAAAGACTCAACCATATCAATTCAAATCATGATTTTATACACCTCTATTAGATCATCCCTCAGCCTCCTGTGCTCCATGAAATAGTCCCAGCCTACTCAACCTCTCCCTATAGCTCTGGCCCTCTAGTCCTGGCAACTTCCTCATAAATCTTCACTGTACCCTTTCCAGTTTGATGAAATCTTTCCTATAACATGGTGCCCAGAACTGAACACAATACTCTGAATGCGGCCTCACCAACTTCTTATGCAACTGCAACATGACCTCCCACCTTCTATATTCACCCGACCCGCTGAGTTACTCCAGCACTCTGAAACGTCACAGAACAGGGCAAGATTAGCAAGTTTGCTGATGATACAGAAGTGAGTGGTTTTGCAGATAGTGAAGATGGTTGTGAAAGATTGCAGCAGGATCTGGATCAATTAGCCAGGAGGGCAGAGGAATGGTGGATGGTTGCATGGTTCCTTGAAGGTCGTGTCGCAGGTATATCAGGTGGTCAAAAAGTGCTTTGGCCCTCATCAGTCAGAGTATTGAGTATAGAAGTTGGGAGGTCATGTTGCAGTTGTATAAGACGTTGGTGAGACTGCATTTAGAATATTGTGTTCAGTTCTGGGCACCATGTTATAGGAAAGATGTCATCAAACTAGAAAGGGTACAGTGAAGATTTATGAGGATGTTGCCAGGACTAGAGGGCCAGAGCTATAGGGAGAGGTTGAGTAGGCTGGGACTCTATTTCATGGAGCACAGGAGGCTGAGGGATGATCTAATAGAGGTGTATACAATCTATATAAAAACTGAAAAGAGTACAGAGATCCCCATCCTGGATCAGTCCAATCAGGGTTTTGTCATCCACAAACTTGAGAAGCTTGACAGAGGTGTCTGTGGAGGTGCAGTCATTGGGTGTGAAGTGGTGATTGGAGTGGAGTGGTGATTGGAGTGGGGTGGGTGTAGAAGGGCCCAGTCTTTGCAGACTGAGGTCAGGCTGTGAGTGGGTGTGAAGTGGTTGGGTGGGGTGGGAAAGGTTCCACTCTTTTCACACTGGAGTCTTGCCTTAAGTAGGTGTGAAGTGGTGAATGGGAAGGAGAGGGTGCCGGGTCCATTCTTTGCAGACTGGGGTCTGGCTGTGTTTGTTGGGGACGGGGTTTCAGGGTTAACCATATAACCATATAACAATTACAGCACGGAAACAGGCCATCTCGACCCTTCTAGTCCGTGCCGAACACATAATCTCCCCTAGTCCCATATACCTGCGCTCAGACCATAACCCTCCATTCCTTTCCCATCCATATAACTATCCAATTTATTTTTAAATAATAAAAACGAACCTGCCTCCATCACCTTCACTGGAAGCTCATTCCACACAGCTACCACTCTCTGAGTAAAGAAGTTCCCCCTCATGTTACCCCTAAACTTCAGTCCCTTAATTCTCAAGTCATGTCCCCTTGTTTGAATCTTCCCTACTCTCAGTGGGAAAAGCTTTTCCACGTCAACTCTGTCTATCCCTCTCATCATTTTAAAAACCTCTATCAAGTCCCCCCTTAACCTTCTGCGCTCCAAAGAATAAAGCCCTAACTTGTTCAACCTTTCTCTGTAACTTAGTTGCTGAAACCCAGGCAACATTCTAGTAAATCTCCTCTGTACTCTCTCTATTTTGTTGACATCCTTCCTATAATTAGGCGACCAAAATTGTACACCATACTCCAGAATTGGCCTCACCAATGCCTTGTACAATTTTAACATTACATCCCAACTTCTATACTCAATGCTCTGATTTATAAAGGCCAGCACACCAAAAGCTTTCTTTACCACCCTATCTACATGAGATTCCACTTTCATGGAACTGTGCACAGTTATTCCCAGATCCCTCTGTTCACCTACATTCTTCAATTCCCTACCATTTACCATGTACGTCCTATTTTGATTTGTCCTGCCAAGATGTAGCACCTCACACTTATCAGCATTAAACTCCATCTGCCATCTTTCAGCCCACTCTTCCAACTGGCATAAATCTCTCTGTAGACTTTGAAACTCTACTTCATTACCCGCAACCCCACCTATCTTAGTATCATCTGCATACTTACTAATCCAATTTACCACACCATCGTCCAGATCATTGATGTACATGACAAACAACAGTGGACCCAACACAGATCCCTGTGGCACCCCACTCGTCACTGGCCTCCAACCTGACAAACAACCATCCACCATTACTCTCTGGCATCTCCCATTCAGCCACTGTTGAATCCATCTTGCTACTCCACCATTAATACCCAACCATTGAACCTTCTTAACCAACCTTCCATGAGGAACCTTGTCAAAGGCCTTACTGAAGTCCATATACACAACATCCACTGCTTTACCCTCATCAATTACCCGAGTAACATCTTCAAAAAATTCAAGAAGATTAGTTAAACATGACCTTCCAGGCACAAATCCATGTTGACTGTTCCTAATCAGACCCTGTTTATCCAGATGCTTATATATATTATCTCTAAGTATTCTTTCCATTAATTTGCCCACCACTGACGTCAAACTAACAGGTCTATAATTGCTAGGTTTACTCTTAGACCCCTTTTTAAACAATGGAACAACATGCGCAGTACGCCAATCCTCCTGCACTATTCCCGTTTCTAATGACATTTGAAATATTTCTGTCATAGCCCCTGCTATTTCTACATTAACTTCCCTCAATGTCCTAGGGAATATCCTGTCCGGACCTGGAGACTTATCCACGTTTATATTTCTCAAAAGTGTCAGTACTTCCTCTTCTTTGATCCTCATAGTTTCCATAGCTACTCTACTTGTTTCCCTTACGTCACATAATTCAATATCCTTCTCCTTGGTGAATACCGAAGAAAATAAATTGTTCAATATCTCCCCCATCTCTTTTGGCTCTGCAGATAGCTGTCCACTCTGACTCTCTAATGGACCAATTTTATCCCTCGTTATCCTTTTGCTATTAATATAGCTGTAGAAACCCTTTAGGTTTACTTTCACCTTACTTGCCAAAGCAACCTCATATCTTCTTTTAGCTTTTCTAATTTCTTTCTTAAGATTCTTTTTACATTCTTTATACTCCTCAAGCACCTCATTTACTCCATGCTGCCTATAACTATTGTAGATCTCCCTCTTTTTCCGAACCAAGTGTCCAATTTCCACTGAAAACCATGGCTCTTTACAATTTTTACGATTTCCTTTCATCCGAACAGGGACATAAAGATTCTGTACTCTTAAAATTTCACCTTTAAATGTACTCCATTTCTCTTCCACATCTTTCCCATAAAACAAACTGTCCCAATTTACTCCTTTTAAATCCTTTCGCATCTCCTCAAAGTTAGCCTTTCTCCAATCAAAAATCTCAACCCTAGGTCCAGTTTTGTCCCTCTCCATAATTATATTGAAACTAATGGTATTGTGATCACTGGACCCGAACTGTTCCCCAACGCATACCTCTGCCACCTGACCCATCTCATTTCCTAACAGGAGGTCCAGTACCGCCCCTTCTCTAGTAGGTACTTCTATGTATTGTTGTAAAAATCTATCCTGCACACATTTTACAAACTCCAACCCATCCAGCCCATTTACAGAATGTGTTTCCCAGTCTATGTGTGGACAATTGAAATCTCCCACAATCACTACCTTGTGCTTACTACTAATATCTGCAATCTCCTTACATATTTGCTCTTCCAATTCTCGCTCCCCATTTGGCGGTCTATAATACACCCCTATAAGTGTTGCTACCCCTTTCCCATTTCTTAGTTCCACCCAAATAGCCTCCCTAGACGAGCCCTCTAATCTATCCTGCCAAAGCACTGCTGTAATATCTTCCCTGATAAGCAATGCAACACCTCCACCTCTTGCCCCTCCAATTCTATCACACCTGAAGCAACGAAATCCTGGAATATTTAGTTTCCAATCACAGCCCTCCTGCAACCATGTTTCACTGATCGCCACAACATCATACTTCCAGGTGTCAATCCAGGCTCTAAGTTCATCCACTTTTCTTACAATGCTCCTAGCATTAAAATATACACATTTAAGAAACCCACCCTCTCTTATTCTCTGATTATTTTCTTTTTCTTCTCTCTCCCCTACATTTTGGGTCAGAGTGCTACCATTCTCTGCCCCCTGCTTCACACACTGACTGCTAGCTTTCCCAATTTGAGTCCCTCCCCCCAACCATACTAGTTTAAAGTCTCCCTAGTAGCCTTTGCAAATCTCCCCGCCAGGATATTGGTCCCCCTTGAGTTCAAGTGCAACCCGTCCTTTCTGTACAGGTCGCACCTTCCCCAAAAGAGGTCCCAATGATCCAGAAACTTGAATCCATACCCACTGCACCAGTCCCTCATCCACGCATTCATCCTCCACCTCGCTCCATTCCTACTCTCACTGTCGCGTGGCACAGGCAGTAATCCTGAGATTGTTACCTTTCCAGTCCTTCTCCTTAATGGGGCTTTTCACGGGGCGAGTTGACGCAAGATGTCACCAGAGTGAAGTGGTCGTGGTCCAGCACGAGTCTCGCACGATATAACGGGGGGTAGATAAAGAGTTCCCACGGTACACGGCATTTCTGTTATTTGTACGAGTGACTTGTCCGTCTCCCGAGCTTTCGCGTTAAATCTTGAATGAACATCGTGAACTACACGTGACACAAATGATGTAACTTTTTTTTTCACACACTATAAATATCCTCCCTTGGTTGAATTGGCTCATTTGGAGACATGTTTTACTGTGTATGTGGGAGACACAGATGGACTGAGCACAGTACCTCGGTCTTACGGTGTGTGGGAGAGGGGGAGAAAGAGACGTACACTCACAGAGGCAGAGTCTCTCAGCCTGTGTAAGAGGGAGGGAGAGAGAAAGAGAGGCACACACAAGGTGGATGTGAAATCTCACCTGCCTGTTTCAGTGACAGGCACCCGCCGCCAGTAAATGAAGACACCCCCACCTGTCTCCCCCTCCTCTCCCTCGACTCCCCCACCTTTCCCTCCCAACTCCAATCCCGTCCCGACCCCCTGGGAAACTGAATAGAGCAACAATATAGATATAGAAACTGAAACAATATAGAAACTGAATAGAGCAACATGGCAAAAACATCTCTGACACGCTTTACCCCCTTTCTTTGAGATTTTCTGGGAGCCATCTCTGCAAGTGTTCCTGTTAAAAAGATTATCCAACAATGACAATTAGGTGGGACGTCCTCGAAGGACACATGTTCCCTTGTCGATATTGAGACCACCTTTTTTACTCACCTTCTGTCCCCTCTGTCCAGCTTCCGGGTTTACCGTTCGCAGGAGTTCCCACGCGCTATATCTCTAAAATCTGAAGTTAGGTAATGTCTAAAGGAACTGCAGACGCTGGTTAATGCTGGTTAATACGCACAGAAGGACACAAAATGTTGGTGTAACTCAGCAGGTAAGTCAGATCTGGGAAGAAAAACATAAAAAGCTGGAGTAAGTCAGCGGGTCAGGCAGCATCTCTGGAGAAAAAGAATAGGTGGCGATTCGAATCGGAACCCTTCTTCAGACAGCCTAATCGGAATTGAGTCTGAAGATGTGTCTCGTCCCGAAACATCAGCTATTTTTCTCCAGAGATGCTGCTTGACTCGCTGAGTTACTCCAGCTTTTTGTGTCTGTCTTCGGTTTAAACCAGCATGTGCAGTTCACTCCTTACACGGGGCTCTGTACAACATTGATTGGTAGCGTTCCGGACCCTGCTTCGGAAAGGCATCGATCGCTAGTCGGCGAGGACTCCGACCTGTATCTCTCAAAGAAGTACGTGTGAAAAATTTCTCACGGACCATAAAAATGCGTAACCTTTCAGTAAAGTCCCTTTTAACGTCCCTTTTAAAGATTATAGTTATTTTCTTGAATCTCATTAACATAACTCATGAATAAGTTGATGTCCATATGCGGATGCAAATCTTTATTTTTATTTATTTTTTAAATTCTATCCCACAGAAGACAATTTTTACTCACCTTCTGTTCCCTCTGACCAGCTTCCGGGTTCACCGTTCGCAGGAGTTCCCACGGTACCCGCAAGAGTTATTACGGATATCGCACTGGCCACTACGTCCATATAATGTTGCAATGCTCAACCACAAGTGTACAAGTCACTCTTGGAGAAATTCAAACTTTCTTGAATTTTCTCCCGAGTGACCAAGATACACGATTACCTGCCGTTAGCGCTACGGTGGTCCACGGTGGTCCACGAATGCCGTACTGTTATCGCACGAGGTTCCCACGATGTTAAACTCTGGTTAACTCTTGCGTCAAGTCGCCCCGTGAAAAGGCCGCTTAATGCGGCTTTTACACGGGGCGACTTGACGCAAGAGTTAACCAGAGTTCAACATCGTGGGAACCTCGTGCGATAACAGTGCGGCATTCGTGGACCACCGTGGACCACCGTAGCGCTAACGGCAGGTCATCGTGTAACTTGGTCACTCGGGAGAAAATTCAAGAAAATTTGAATTTCTCCAAGAGTGACTTGTACACTTGTGGTTGAGTATTGCAACATTATATGAACGTAGTGGCCAGTGCGATATCCGTGCGATATCCGTAATAACTCTTGCGGGTACCGTGGGAACTCCTGCGAACGGTGAACCCGGAAGCTGGACAGAGGGGACAGAAGGTGATTACATATTATCTTCAGTGGGATTGAATTTAAAAAATAAATAAAAATAAAGATTTACATCCGCATATGGACATCAACTTATTCATGAGTTATGTTAATGAGATTCAAGAAAATAACTATAATCTTTAAAAGGGACTTTAAAAGGGACTTTACTGAAAGGTTACGCATTTTTATGGTCCGTGAGATATTTTTCACATGTACTTCTTTGAGAGATACAGGTCGGAGTCCTCGGGTCCAGGGGTCCGGAACGCTACCAATCAATGTTGTGCAGAGACCCGTGTAAGGAGTGAACTGCACATGCTGGTTTAAACCGAAGACAGACACAAAAAGCTGGAGTAACTCAGCGAGTCAAGCAGCATCTCTGGAGAAAAAAAGCTGATGTTTCGGGACGAGACACATCTTCAGACTCAATTCCGATTAGGATGTCTGAAGAAGGGCTCCGATTCGAATCGTCACCTATTCTTTTTCTCCAGAGATGATGCCTGACCCGCTGACTTACTCCAGCTTTTTATGCTTTTCTTCCCAGATCTGACTTACCTGCTGAGTTACACCAACATTTTGTGTCCTTCTGTGCATATTAACCAGCATTAACCAGCGTCTGCAGTTCCTTTAGACATTACATAACTTCAGATTTTAGAGATATAGCGCGTGGGAACTCCTGCGAACGGTAAACCCGGAAGCTGGACAGAGGGGACAGAGGGTGACTAAAAAAGGTGGTCTCAAAAGGACACATGGGAACATGTGTCCTTCGAGGACGTCCCACCTAATTGTCATTGTTGGATAATCTTTTTAACAGGAACACTTGCAGAGATGGCTCCCAGAAAATCTCAAAGGAAGGGGGTAAAGCGGGTCAGAGATGTTTTTGCCATGCAGGAGAATGAGGAGGAGACGCAGCAAGAGAGACAGGTGGAGAGGCAACAGGAGATGCCACAGATAACACTGCCTGTGGGCTCCTTGGAGCAGGGAGAGGGTGAGCAAGGTTCGGCAGCCTGGCCAGCTGTTCGACCTTTAGACTTTCGCTTACCGCCGACACCTCCAGCCCTCCTTCTCATGGCCGATCATCGGTTCATGAGTTGGATGGGGTGCCGAATATTCTCCGGTGCCCGGGCCAAAACTCCTCAGCTGGCCCACCGGCTCGGTCAACGAATTGCCGTCGGCAAATTTGTCCCTTATTTTGACCCTTTGACCCTTATTTAGGAGTGAGAAAGTTGTCAACCCTAGTTGGCGTGGGCAAGTTGGGCCGAAGGGCTTGCTTCCGTGCCCAATTACTTCATGACTTTGCACAAATATGGTTAGAATTCTCAATTAATGCAGATAACTGTCTTGCTCTTCCGACCCCTGTGCATGCCTGGCACGCTTGCCAGATGTGGGCTTGGCGTGCAAGCGGCTGAGCAAATAGGGACCCATCTAGCAAGCCAGAAGGAGCTCAGAGGGTGGGTGGTCCACCGAAAGGGTCACGTGGGGAGAAGGGGGGGGGACGGTTGATTGACAGCGGAGGCGACCATTCGCAGGCAGGCGGCGACGACGTCACAAAGGGAGGGGTCGGGGAGGGAGCGGGCGGGCCAATGGGAGCGGGCGAGGTGGGCGGGACCATGCCCCCTTTGTTACTGTAGCGAGATGGAGGAGCCGTGGGCGCGGGGGCAGCAGCAGCAGCGGCGCCGCGGCAACAACAACAACAACAACAACAGCAGCAGCGGCAGCAGCGGCAGCAGCGGCAGGAGATGCCTCTGGTTGCACTGCTTGTGCTGCTGCGCCCTGCTCTTCCTCCTTGTGACTCTGCAGGTCAGGCACTTTCTTGCTGCTCTGTCCCATTTGGAGACAGAGGCCCTATTGCCACCTCCCTACCCCCCTAGTCTGATCGGAGCAGATCACGGTGCAGGGATGGATCATCTGCGAGGCAGCAGTAAACACCCTCTCTGTAAAAGGTCATGTCCTTCCTTCACATCGTTTTTGCATTCACGTCCACGTTTTTAATGCAAGCTCCGAGTAAACTTGCACATTCCTGCCAATGGGTCTCTCTGCCCATATACTGCCAATGAACTTGCATTTACGTGGCGCCTTTCACCACCTTGGAAGATCATAAAGTGCAATTCGGCCAGTAAGTTAGGTTTGAAGCATTACAAATCAAAGCAAGTACTGGAATCACAGCATCTGTGGTTACTACTGGATAGATTAATAAAGGCACTCCCGTTATAAAAGTAAAACGAATTCACGAATTGAAAAGTTGACTGGTAAATGTGTGCACATGTAAGATTTTTATATGCATATGTGCAAGCTTCGTCTTTATGAATAGCGCCTGGGATAAACCATAGTTTAGACATTTAAATGATCGCCATACAAAAGTTATTAATTTATAAAAACTATTTTCCTCCATTTAAAAGTTTCCCATTCATTTAAAATCCAGTTGCAAACATTTTGATGGCTACGTTGCAATTTACTTTCTTGCCATAATACAGAAGACATTTGAGCCGATTCAACCAAGGGAGGATATATATAGTGTGTGAAAAAAAAAGTTACATCATTTGTGTCACGTGTAGTTCACGATGTTCATTCAAGATTTAACGCGACAGCTCGGGAAACGGCCAAGTCACTCGCACGAATAACATAAATGCCGAGTACCGTGGGAACTCTTTTATCTACTGCCGTTATATCGTGCGAGACTCGTGCTGGACCACGACCTCTTCACTCTGGTGACATCTTGCGTCAACTCGCCCCGTGAAAAGGCCCTTTAACTCTCTACCTAACTCCCTAAATTCTTCTTTCAGGACCTCTTCTCTTTTTTTACCTATGTCGTTGGTACCTATATGCACCACAACCTCAGGCTCCTCTCCCTCCCATTTCAGGATTTCTTGGACACGTTCAGACACATCCCTGACCATGGCACCAGGGAGGCAAACTACCATCCGGGACTCCTGTCTGCGTCCACAGAATCGCCTATCCGACCCCCTGACTATAGAGTCCCCTATTACAATTGCCCTCCCCTTCTTTTCCTTACCCTTCTGAGCAACCGGACCGGTCTTTGTGCCAGAGGTCCGGCCGCTGTCGCTGCCCCCAGGTAGGCTGTCTCCCCCACCCTTACTCAAGCATGAGTACTTATTTTCAAGGTGTACAGCCACCGGGGTACTCACCAGTCCCTGCCTCTGCCCATTGCCCTTCCTAACTGTGACCCAGTTTTCTGTCTCCCGTGGTCTTGGAGTGACCACCTCCCTGTAACTCCTTTCTATGACCTCCTCGCTCTCCCTGAGCAGACAGAGGTCATCGAGTTGCTGTTCCAGGTTCCTGACACGGTCCCTTAGGAGCCCCATCCCGACGCACCTTGCGCAGATGTGGACGTCTGGAGGGCACTCCGACTCCATGACCTCCCACATCTGACATCCAGAACAGTAAACTGCCCTGGCCTTCATTCTCCCCCTTATCCAAATACAATAAAGCCTTACAATTACAATACAAATACAATACAAGCCAATCAGCTGCTTCCGCTGGTCCTCTTCCACCAATCAGAGGCTTCCACCAGAATCAGAATCCTTCTCTGGAAGTGAGATGGAACGTTGCAGATTTGGGTAACTCACAGCTCCAGGTAAGTCCTCCTCTCACCAACGGCTCCCCGGGCCTCTGTAGAAGCAAACCCCGCGCTGTATTTATACTCACAGCTCCAGGTAAGTCCTCCTCTCACCAACGGCTCCCCGGGCCTCTGTAGAAGCAACCCCGCGCTGTATTTATACTCACAGCTCCAGGTAAGTCCTCCTCTCACCAACGGCTCCCCGGGCCTCTGTAGAAGCAAACCCCGCGCTGTATTTATACTCACAGCTCCAGGTAAGTCCTCCTCTCACCAACGGCTCCCCGGGCCTCTGTAGAAGCAAACCCCGCGCTGTATTTATACTCACAGCTCCAGGTAAGTCCTCCTCTCACCAACGGCTCCCCGGGCCTCTGTAGAAGCTAACCCCGAGCTGTATTTATACTCACAGCTCCAGGTAAGTCCTCCTCTCACCAACGGCTCCCCGGGCCTCTGTAGAAGCAAACCCCGCGCTGTATTTATACGGACAGCTCCAGGTAAGTCCTCCTCTCACCAACGGCTCCCAGGGCCTCTGTAGAAGCAAACCCCGCGCTGTATTTATACTCACAGCTCCAGGTAAGTCCTCCTCTCACCAACGGCTCCCCGGGCCTCTGTAGAAGCAAACCCCGCGCTGTATTTATACTCACAGCTCCAGGTAAGTCCTCCTCTCACCAACGGCTCCCCGGGCCTCTGTAGAAGCAAACCCCACGCTGTATCTATACTCACAGCTCCAGGTAAGTCCTCCTCTCATCAACGGCTCCCCGGTTACGTTTCTGATTTTCAAGCCTGCAGTAATACTCATTCAGGTTGTTCGTCAGCTGACGATTGTCCAAAGAGCGGGGGGTTTTCCTCTTATAGCTGGTGATTTCTTGCATTCCCTTCCAAACTGAAGAAGAATCACTAGCTGAGAACTTGCTCCTCAACTTCTCAGAGTATCTTTCCTTGGCAGCTCTGATTCCTCTTCTCAGCACTTTATCGATTAGGCTATCTTTTAACTCTTTAACGATTAGGCTATCGGCTTGACGCATATTTGCCCCCAGCACTCCCCCCATCTCAAAATGGAAATGTTACATCTGTATATAATGATCTCATTAAAATGTGTATTTATGTCACAAACTATGGAATTCATATTTTTCAGTATTGTCATCAAGGAAAAGAAAGCAGTTCCAATTGTTTGATATTGTTTAATATTATTCATATGGAGGAGAAAATATAATAGCTCTAAAACCTACCTTAATTTTGCAATCTCACTCAAGATAATTCCCCTTTCCCTTTCCCCTCCCCATCTCTCTCTCCCCCTCTCACATCGCCCCTCTTTCTTGCGGGGGGGGGGCGAAGATGAACGTGGCGCGGGCCCAGCGGGCGGGGGGAATGAAAGCGGCGTGGGCCCCGTGGGGGTGGCAGGGGCCCAGCGGGCGGGTGGAATGAAGGTGGCGTGGGCCCAGCGGGGGTGGCGTGTGTCCAGCGGGGGTCAGCGAGAGTGGCGTGGACCCAGCGGGGGTGGCGTGGGCCCAGCGGGGGTGGCGTGGGCCCAGCAGGGGTGGCGTGGAGCCAGCGAGGGTGGCGTGGGCCCAGCGGGCGGGTGGAATGAAGGTGGCGTGGGCCCAGCGGGGGTGGCGTGTGCCCAGCGGGGGTCAGCGAGGGTGGCGTGGACCCAGCGGGGGTCAGCGGGGGTGGCGTGGGCCCAGCGGAGGTGGCGTGGGCCCAGCAGGGGTGGCGTGGACCCAGCGAGTGTGGCGTGGGCCCAGCAGGGGTGGCGTGGGCCCAGCAGGGGTGGCGTGGGCTCAGCGAGGGTGGCCAGGGCCCAGCGGGGGTCAGCGGGGGTGGTGTGGGGGGAAGATGGCTTGGGCCCCGGCGGCAGGGGGAGGCGAGAGGAGCGGGCTCCGCCGCAGCGGCGACTGGTGTTGCGGTTACAGACGTTGGGTTCAGATTCAGTCACTCCCGCCCGGGGACGAGAGAACAGAAACTGGTCGTTTCCAAAGTGGAAACGTTGATTTTATATTTATTTTTTTCTCGGTTTTTCTTTTTCTCGATTTTTTTTTTTCTTTTCTTTGGGTGACCTTTTTCTTAAGGGAAAAAAAGGGGGGTGCTGTCGCACCCAGCGCACCCCCCCCCCCCTTCGGACGGCCATGCGATGTGTAGGAATTAATGTCCATGTGGGAGTCAAGGGTGGCCTGGGCTGCAAACGCCTTCCACTCAGTGTTTCCAAAACACTGCTGAAGTGTGGAGTCCGCCTCCTCTGACCAGACTTTAAACAAAGATCTTATAGCACCACTATAAGATCTCTGGTATAAACCAGCATCTGCAGTCGGTGAGGGGGGGGGGGGGGGTGAGCAAGAGTAAGAGCGGAGCTTTGGGTTACTGAGGAGATACATGCGAGGGTCCTCATCTATGACAGAAGAGGTGAACCACCGTTCCCTAAAGATGCCAAGACATCTCGGATGATGCTCTGCAAATTGGAGGGACAGCACCTCATATTTCACCGGGACAACTTACAACCTAACGGTATGAACATTGATTTCTCTAACTTAAAGTAAACTTGCATCCCCTCTCTCTCCGACTCCACCCGAACCCTCTTGCGAATTTCACCGTTTTTATTCCTTGGATATCACCGCGTCCCCAGTCCATCATGGGCTCCATCTATCCTGAGTCATCGATACAGGCTCTGCTTGTTCTGCATTTCCCATACCTCAAGTTTCCTCTTCCCCGACTCTCAGTCGGATGAAGGGTCTCGACCCAAAATGTCACCTGTTCCATTTCACCAGAGATGCTATGCTGCCTGACCCGCTGAGTTACTCCAGCACTTTGTGTCTATCTTCGGTGTAAACCAACACCTGCTTCTAACACATTTTATCTGCAGTTCTTTGTTTCTACGATGCAGTTCCTTGTTATTCCAGGATGGGACCTGTTGCAGTCTGTGACCTTGTGACTGGTGGCGTTGAGGGCCTTGGTTCTGTGTGTCCTGGTGGGGTGCCGAGGCACGAAGCGGGCAGGAGCGATGGATTGGATTCGCAGCGACATCCTCCTCTATCCGACGAGAGGTCGGCAACACCCTCTCTCGCTGCGGCCCCTCTGTGATTCCTCCCGCTTTTGCGTATCTTTCATTCATTTGTTCTATGTACCGACTATATCTCTTGTTTCCTTTTCCCCTGACTCTCAGTGTGAAGACGGGTCTCGACACGAAACGTTGCCTATTCCTTCTCTCCAGAGATGTTGCCTGACCAACTTAGTTACTCCAGCATTTTCTATCCAACTTCGGTCAATGAAACGTCGGCGGTGGAACAGCGCAACCGAAAGGCGATGCTCAGGGACTGCAAGTCTGAAGAAGGGTTTCGGCCCGAAACGTTACCTATTTCCTTCGCTCCATAGATGCAGCTTTGCGTCTTTTACCATTTCCATCAGGAACTTGGACGTGCTGTCCAGTCTGTTTTCGGCACTGCTGGATCGTCCAGCCGCATCAATGATGCAGTTTAAATCACCGGCCAGAACGAGCTGCCGGGACGTGGCCAACAGCACTGGGAGCTGCTGGAGAACGGCCAGCCGCTCGCTCTGCACGGGTGGGGCATACACATTAATCAGCCGGAGCGGAGAACCACTGTACATAACATCCACCACGAGGAGACGCCCCCCAACCACCTCCCTGACCTCAGTGATGGCGAAGTTCCCTCCACGCAGCAAGTTCCCCAGGCCGGAAGCGCGACAGTCATTGCCCCCCCGACCACACCAACAGTCCGTGGGGCCACCACCACGACCACCTCCGATAACAGTAGAGGTGTGGCAATCCGCACTCCTGGAGAAAAGGCACAGCTGCCTTGACCTTGGCCTGGTACTGTAAGGCATTAACACATCGCGCAGTGCTCTTCACACTGCGCACGTTTAAAGATGCCAGTTTGAGCTCCATTGTCTTTAGAGTCACTGACCATTTTCGTGTTCCCTCATGCCGACCGCTTCGGAGAATTGCCTCACCTTTCCTGGGCTCAGGTACCCGGCATTCTCAACGGGGTGGGTTTCCCGTGTCGTAACCCAAGGTGTCGTTGGGGGGGGGGGCTGCTCCTTTCACCCCCTTCTGGGAGCGCCGCTTCCCCCGTCTCTCGTGGCTGGGGCACGGTGACAGACTTACTGCTCCCGGAAATTCGGAGCTGAGGCCCATTGGCCGCTGCACTGCTCCCGGTTGCCCGGAGCTGGGGCCCAACGACCACTACAATGCGCCCGGTTGCCCGGAGCTGGGGCCCATCGGCCACTACAATGCTCCCGGTTGCCCGGAGCTGGGGCCCATCGGCCGCTACAATGCTCCCGGTTGCCCGGAGCTGGGGCCCAACGGCCACTACAATGCTCCCGGTTGCCCAGAGCTGGGGCCCATCGGCCGCTACAATGCTCCCGGTTGCCCGGAGCTGGGGCCCAACGGCCACTACAATGCTCCCGGTACCCCGGAGCTGGGGCCCAATGGTCGCTACAATGCTCCCGGTTGCCCGGAGCTGGGGTCCAACGGTCGCTACAATGCTCCCGGTTGCCCGGAGCTGGGGCCCAACGGCCATTGCACTGCTCCCGATGCCCCGGAGCTGGGCCCCATCGGCTGCTGCGATGATCCCGGTCTCCAGGGGCTGGGGCCCAACGGCTGCTGTACTGCTCCCGATGTCCTGGGGCTGGAGCCCCTCGACCGCTGCTCTGCTCCCGATGTCCTGGGGCTGGAGCCCCTCGACCGCTGCTCTGCTCCCGATGTCCTGGGGCTGGAGCCCCTCGACCGTTGCTCTGCTCTCGGTCTCCTGGTGCTGGTGGACAATCGGCCTGGACCTTCTCCTTTCCTCCCCGGTTTTCTTCCTGTGGGGTTTCCCGTTCGCCTCATCCTCCGACGAGGAGAGGTTGCGGCCTTCTGTCAGGGAGAGAGATAGTTTTTTGGGGGTTTTTTTTGGGCTTGCCAACCCCTTCTGGCCTCTGCTCCTTGTGCTGAACCCTCAGGTGTTTTCCATACGTCACCGTCTTCCAATCCTGCTCTCCCCCCTCCTCCATCGACTCTCCCTCCTGGGCTTGGTGCTGGAGTTCTCCTGACACTTGGGGGCTCGAGGTGGTTGAGGTGGTTGGGCTGTCCTCATCCCTGTTCCCCCTTTCTGCTGGGGACTTGACAGTGGTAGTGGGTGTCTCACCTACCCTGGGGGTGCTGGAAACCGCCCCTCTTGTCGCCTGTGCGTAAGTGCAGGCTCTTTTTGGGCAGGCCCTGTAAAGGTGGCCTCCCTCCCCACACAGGTTGCAGTTCTTGCTGGCCTGACAGTCCTTTGTCTCGTGGCCCTCCGTCTTGCAGTTTTTGCAGACCACTGCAGTGCATTGGGCCACCACATGCCCAGGCTTGTTACATCTTCTGCACAGTCTGGGCTGCCCCACGTAACTCAAATAACCTCGGTTTCCTCCAATTGCGAACACCGAGGGAGGGTGGAGGAATGCTCCATCCTTGTCCATCCTCAGCTTTACCTTGACTTGCTGCTTGCTTGTCCAAATCCCATGCAGGTCCTTTACATCCACGCAGTTCCCTGCTCCTTCAAGGAAGGTGAAGACATCCACTACGGGCACATGTGGGTTGAACATGTGCACCGTGATCATCCTTTCTTTCTGGTTTGGGAGGGTGAAGAGTGGCTGCACTTTCAGCAACGACAGCAGAGCTTCATTCCCCTTCTCCTGGAAATCTTTCATAAACTTTTGCCATCCCGTCGGATGCATGAAGGTAACATTGAAGTATCCGTTACCCGGGAAGTCCTGGAGGCAGTAGATATCTTTGGTCTCAAACTTGCAGGTCTCCAGCAAGACCTTCTTCACGAACAGGTCTCGTGAGAAGGGAACCCCCTTGCTGAGGTCCTTTACACTAATCCTCAGGGTATTGCGAATACCCTGTCCTCTCGCTCCAATTGCAGCTGCCATTGCTATGATTCTACACTGCAATCTGCAGCTCATGTCCTTAATGGACCACCAGGACAGTTCTAACAAGAACAGATAGCCCCTTTCACTATTCTAATAAGAACAGATGTTCTCTTTTACCACTGATAAGAACAGATACTACACTTGATCTTAGCCAAAAGGCCGAGAAGCAATGACTGACGTGCTTCCGGCCTGGGGAGCTTGCTGCGGGGAGGGAACTTCGCCATCACTGAGGTCAGGGAGGTGGTTGGGGGGCGTCTCTTGGTGGTGGATGTTATGTACCGTGGTTCTCCGCTCCGGCTGATTAATGTGTATACCTCACCCGTGCACAGCAAGTGGCTGGCCGTTCTCCAGCAGCTCCCAGTGCTGTTGGCCACGTCCAGGCAGCTCGTTCTGGCCGGTGACTTCAACTGCATCATTGATGCGGCTGGACGATCCAGCAGTGCCGACACAGACTAGACAGCACGTCCAAGTTCCTGATGGAGATGGTAAAAGACGCAAAGCTGCACGACGCCTTCTGCGACCCTGCAGGTGGGTCCCAGCCGCGGTTCACCTGGTCGAGATCGGACAGTTCAGGCCGATCCCGGATAGACTTTCTTCTTCACGACGAAGGCCGTCACGGTGAGACACACCGACCTCATATTCCGTGCCTCAATGACTATCGACCAGTGGGACTAACGCCGGTGGTGATGAAGTGCTTTGAGAGGTTGATCATGGAGCAAATCAACTCATACCTCGACAAAAACCTGGACCCACTGCAGTTCGCTTACCGCCACAACAGATCAACGATGGATGCGATCTCGCTGGCCCTCCATTCCGCACTGGACCACTTGGACAACAAAAACTCATATGTCAGGCTGTTATTCATTGATTACAGCTCGGCATTTAACACAATCATCCCCTCCAAACTGGTTACGAAACTGGCAGAACTGGGTCTCTGCGCATCCCTCTGCAACTGGATCCTCGACTTCCTCGTCCACAGACCACAGTCTGTTCGTATTGATGGAAATGTGTCAGCCTCGACGAAGCCAGTCACGCTGAAACACACCGACCTCACGCCGGTGTTCTTCTCTGACCACTGCCTCCTTCAGGCTTCCTGTCACCTACAGGAGGACCGGAAGGCAGGCAGAGGGACGTGGAAGTTAAATCTGAAGCTGTTGACCCCAGAGAACGTTGAGGAGCTAAAGAGGGACTATGCATGTTGGAGAAGGGTGAAGCCCCTCTTTCACTCCCCAACACTCTGGTGGGAAGCAACCAAAGAGAACATTAAGAGGTTCTTCATAGTTAAAGGGGTTCAGAGAGCAAGACAGAGTCAGAGGGAATTGTGCCAACTCCAGACAGATTTGCAGCAACTGCTCCTTCTGCAGTCGAGAGGGGTGGATGTGAGGGAGGAACTTAGAGAGGTGAAGGACCGGCAAGCTCGGCTGTTTACCTCTGGATCTTCCAAGATCATCTTCCGATCCAGGGTCTGCCATGTGGAGCAGGATGAGACGTGCTCACGTTTCTTCTTCCATAAGGTTCACAGGGGGAGCTCTGTGATGAACAGCCTTAGGGAGGACGGCTCGGTAGCATCCTCGCAGACGGACATGCTGAGGATCTGCAAATCCTTTTACACGGAATTGTATGACAAAAAGGCCACAGACAGCACCGTCTCCCAGAACTTCCTGTCCTCTATCACGGAGGTCTTGGAGAACAGCAAGCGGGAGAGTCTGGACCAACCACTGACCCTAGAGGAGCTGACTGGCTCCATCCGTTCCTTTGACTCGAGTAAAACTCCCGGAAGCGATGGCTTCCCGGCCGAGTTGTATTCGGCTCTGTGGGACTGGGTGGACTGGGGAGGGGGAGAGAGAGGAGGGGAGAGAGAGGAGGGCGAGAGAGAGGGGAGAGAGAGGAGGGCGAGAGAGAGGAGGGGGAGAGAGATGAGGACGAGAGGAGGGGGAGAGTAGGGGGAGATAGGAGGGGGAGAGGAGAGGTAGCGGGGAGGGGGGAGAGAGGAGGGGGAGAGAGGAGGGGGACAGAGTAGGGCGAGAGAGTAGGGGGGAGGGGAGGGGGAGATAGGAGGGGAGAGAGAAGAGGGGGAGAGAGGAAGAGGAGGAAGGGGGAGAGGAAGAGGGGGGAGAGGAAGGTGGGCGAGGAGGGAAGCGGGGAGTAGCGGGCAGACGGGCAGTGGGGAAGAGCAGGGCAGCGGGTGTCAACCAAACAACAGCGAGTTGGGCGGGGGTGTGACATCACTCGCAGTGCGTGGAACACAGCGCAGGTCATGCGCGGAAGACCCATTGTGACGTCATCAGCAAGACCATCTCATTTATTTTCAAAGGTTTATCGGATTTGTGAACATTTTCATAAATAACTCTAGAAATAAAACATGAATTTTTCAGATAAGGCTGTTTTGGACTCCAGGAGGAAAATCTCTAACGGAATATGTAATAATGTTACCGTTACCTTTTTTCGAGAAAATGTGAGTACACTCAAACATCGCACACAAATAAATACACATCCAATATTAGAATTTTATAATTATAGAAATATAGACGAAAGCTTATCAAGGTTAAGTTGGAATTTATTGGCACATGCACCAATTAAGTTACAGTGATATTTGAGTTACCATACAGCCATACTAAGTAAAAAGCAACAAGACACACAGCCACATAAATTAAAATCTTATATAAACAACCGCCACAGTGGAATCCACATTCCTCACTGTGATGGAAGGTAATAAATTTCAATCATCATCCCTTTTTTTTCACCCGTGGTCGGGGCTGTTGAACCCTTCGTTGCCGACACACTACATAAAAGTCCCTTTAAACTTCCATGATCCAAAGACATTCTCATGAAGGCCTACGCTTGGACAGCTATCCAGAAGACGCGAAAGCATTGCGAGACTTTGTGATATTTCTTAGAAGTATGAAATAAATGATTACCCTCTTAGACCACATGCAAGAAATGAATGTTGTTAGCAATATGAAAATGATCACTCTAAAACTGCCCTATAGACTTAGAGAAAAGATAAAGCTGGTCTGTTAGAGGAAAATGAGAATCGAGAGGCCATGCTTCCTGATCTGGGGAACTTCATGGAAAAGGAAGTACGGTTCATGTCAAATTTACACTATGGGAGTATTCAAGATCCTAAACCAATCGCAACTGTCAAAGGTGCTACCTTTATTAAAATAAAAGGAAGATCAGGACCTAAGGGAAGTAGTTTTGATTCCGCTGTAAATACCTGCAGAAACGAAAGACCAAAAGGAAGAAGCTACATCCACTGTTAAACCAAGATGGTTCTGCTTGTCATCCAGTGAGAAGGAGACAGGAATGACAAAGAGATGGCCCACGAGGGAAGTGAAGGGGGGGCTGTCGATGACTGGTCAGCTCGGACCTTGCATCCCATCCCAAGAATGGACACCGCTTTCTTGACAGGGCCAAGGAGAGCTTGTAATAGGAACACTTCTCCATCCGTATCCCACCACGGATGGCTGACCTGCTGAGTTCTACCGGCACTTTGGTGGGGAATGGACAGGTGACGTGTCGGGTCTGGACCCTTCTTTGGACTGATGGAGCCGGGGGAGAAAGCTGGAAAAAAGAGATGGGGTTGGGACAGACTCCAGGACTTGATTAAGAGGGGGGAGTCTCCTTAATTTGGAGAATTCAATGTTCATGTCATTGGGCTGTAAGCTATGAGGTGCTGTTCCTCCAGTTTGCGTGTCACCTCACTCTGTCAATGGAGGAGGCCCAGGACAGAAACATCAGTGTGGGAGTGGGAAGGGGAGTTAAAATGGGTGGCAACCGGGAGATCCAGCAGGCCTTGGAGGACTGAGCGCAAGTGTAGGGTGAAATACACGCCTAGTCCTGACACAATAGACATTAGACAAGAGACAATAGGTGCAGGAATAGGCCATTCGGCCCTTGTACCAGCACCGCCATTCAATATGATCATGGCTGATCATCCACAATCAGTACCCCGTTCCTGCCTTCTCCCCATATCCCCTGACTCCACTATCATTAAGATCCTTATCTAGCTCTCGCTTGAAAGTATCCAGAGAACCGGCCTCCACCGCCCTCTGAAGCAGAGAATTCCACAGACTCACAACTCACTGTTAAAAAGTGTTTCCTCATCTCCGTTCTAAATGGCTTACCCCTTATTCTTAAACTGTGGCCCCTGGTTCTGGACTCTCGCAACATCGGGAACATGTTTCTTGCCTCTAGCGTGTCCAAACCCTTAATAATCCTATACGTTTAAAAAAGATACCCTCTCATCCTTCTAAACCCCAGAGTGTACAAGCCCAGCTGCTCCATTCTCTCAGCATGACTTCCTTCATCCCACGAATAAAACGTAAATCTAGGACAGTTACATGGATAGGACACGTTCGGAGGGATATGGACCAAACACAGGCAGGTGGAACGAGTGTAGCTGGGACACGTTGGTCGGTGTGGACAAGTTGGGCCGAATGGCCTGTTTCCACACTGTATCACTCTATGGGTAACACAAAGTATTGGAGTAACTCAGCGGGTCAGGCAGCATCTCTGGAGAACATGGATAGGTGACATTTCAGAGTGCTGGAGTAACTCAGCGGGACAGGCAGCATCTTTGAAGAGAAGGAAAGGGTGACGTTTCGGGTCGACACTGAAGATGGGTCTCGACCCTGAAACATTACCCATTCCTTGCAGCATTTTGTGTCTATCTAAACAGTGCCTATCCACGTGGCGGTGTGCCAGCAGGCTGGAGGAGCGGGCAAAGGCCTTGCCGCAGAGCAGGCAGGTGAAGGGGCGCTGGCCGGTGTGGACTCGTCGGTGCTCCAGCAGGTGGTCAAGCTGGGTGAAACCCTTGCCACACTCAGCGCACACAAAGAGTCTCTCTCTGGTGTGTATCCGCTGGTGCTCCCACAGCCCCCGTGCTCTCCTGTCACAGTGGGAGCAGCTGCTCGCCGGCGTGGGTCCGCCGGTGCTGCCGCAATCCCCGCGAGCTGTCAAACTCCTCACCGCAGCACGGGCAGTCGTAGGGCTGGCCAGTGTTGTGCACGCGCGAGTGAGACAGGGCGTGGGAGGCCATGGCAAAGCGCTCTCCACACACCGGGCTGGGAACGGGACGGTCGCCGGCGTGCACCCGCTGGTGGGACAGCAGCTTGTAGGAGCTGGTGAAGCCGTTGCCGCACTGGGCACAGGTGTAGGGGCGCTCACCGGTGTGGGTGCGCTGGTGCACCAGCAGCTGATAGGATTGGGTGAAGCCTTTGCCGCACTGGGCGCAAGTATAGGGGTGCTCGCCGGTGTGGATGCGCTGGTGAACCAGCAGGTTCCTGGACTGAGTGAAGCCCTTGCCGCACTGGGCGCAGGTGTAGGGGCGCTCGCCGGTGTGGGTGCGATGGTGGCACAGCAGGCTGTCAGAGCGGGTGAAGCCCTTGCCGCAGTCGCTGCAGGTGTAGGGCCGCTCCCCGGTGTGGGTGCGCTGGTGGGACAGCAGGCTGGAGGAGTGGATGAAGCCCTGACCGCACTGGGTGCAGGTGTAGGGACGCTCGCCGGTGTGCATGCGCTGGTGGGACAGCAGGCTGTCAGAGCGGGGGAAGCCCTTGCCGCACTCTGTGCAGGTGTAGGGGCGCTCGCCGGTGTGGATGCGCTGGTGGGACAGCAGGGTGCTGGAGCGGGAGAAGCCCTTGCCGCACTGGGCGCAGGTGTAGGGGCGCTCGCCGGTGTGGGTGCGCTGGTGCTCCAGCAGGTGAGAGGACTTGGTGAAGCCCTTGCCGCACTGGGTGCAGGTGTAGGGGCGCTCGCTGGTGTGGGTGCGCTCGTGCACCAGCAGGCTGTTGGAGTGGGTGAAGCCCTTGCCGCACTGGGCGCAGGTGTAGGGTCGCTCCCTAGTGTGGGTGCGCTGGTGGGATAGCAGGTGACTGGACTGGGTGAAACCCTTGCCGCAGTCGCTGCAGGTGTAGGACCCTTCCCTGGTGTGGGTGCGCTGGTGCTTCAGCAGGGCGCTGGAGCTGATGAAACTCTTGCCGCAGTCACTGCAGGTGTAGGGCCGCTCCCCGGTGTGCAGCCGCCTGTGCTGCTTCAGGTCCGGCGACGACTTGAAGCCTTTGCCGCAGTCAGAGCAGGTGAAGGGCCGCTCACTGCTGTGCACCCGCCGGTGATCCCGCAGCGCCGACAACCAGGTAAAGCTCATTCCGCAGGTAGAGCAGCCATATGGCTTCTCGCCCTTGTGCACCCGCCAGTGCCGCCGTAGCACAACAAATTCGGTAAAGCTCTTGCCGCAGATGGAGCAAATATGGGGCTTCTCGCCCGTGTGCGTCCGCCGGTGTCTCTTTAGGTGATTCGCCGTCTTGAAGCTCTTGCCGCAGTCAGAGCAGGTGAATGGCCTCTCGCTGGAGTGCACGCGGTTGTGCTGCAGCAGGCTGCTGGAGCTGGTGAAGCTCTTGCCGCACTCCGAGCAGTCAAAGGGGCGTTCTCCCGTGTGCACCCGCCGGTGGGCCTCCAGATGACTCGGGCTCTGCCAGGCCTTGCCACACACGTCACACTCATAACGCTTCTCCTTGTTGTGCCCCGTCATGTGGTCCTCCATCGAAGCTCAGCCCCTCGAAGTTCAGCCCGCACACCGAGCAGATGTGGGAGGCTAACGGCACCCTGGCCGCCCTCAATGGCCGCTCACGTCCCTGTCTCTCCGTCCACAGCAACGGCTCCTAAACCCTGCAGGAGAGGAACACGGATGGTCAACAAGCTGGCAAACAGGACATTACTAGCACATATTGGGTGAGTTTGTGGCGGAGGAAACCGTTATATAATTCTGTGCGGCACAGTGGCGCAGCGGTACAGTTGCTGCCTCACCGCCAGAGACCCAGGCTCGATCCTGACTATGGGTGCTGTCTGTGTGGAGTCTGTACGTTCTCCCCTTGACCTGCGTGGGTTTTTACTCCGTGTGCTCCGGTTTCCTCCAACATTTCAAAGACGTTCAGGGTTGTAGATTAATCGGACTCCGCAATATTGTTAAATTGTCCCTAATGTGCGTAGGACAGTGCTAGTGCACGGGGTGATCGCTGGTCGGCGCGGACTCCGTGGGTCGGTGCTGCATTTCTAAACTCATCTAAACCAAAGAAGGGTCTCCACCCAAAATGTCACCCATTCATTCTCTCCACAGATGCTGCCTGACCCGCTGAGTTACTCCAGCACTTTGTGTCTCTCTTCTCCACAGATGCTGCCTGACCCGCTGAGTTACTCTAGCACTTTGTCATAGATCCATAGAGTGATACAGCATTGGAAAGAGGCCCTTCAGCCCAACTCGTACCTGCACTCCTAGATCCCTCGGCTCCACACATTCCCCCAATGCCCCGCCATTCACAGTGAAGACCCTGCCCTGGTTTGACTTCCTAAACTGCAACACCCTCCCCACCCCCAAACAAAATGTGACCTCCTCCTTGTGGCTCCCTGCCCCTTACCCCTGCCGCCGCCTCCTGCTCCTTACCCCCCTTTGCTCCCTCCCCCCTCCTCCCCACCCCCAATGTGAACCCACCCCCACCTGGCTCCCTACCCCCTTTCATGGATCATTTGACCTCTCTCTCTCCCCCCGTTCCCTGCCCCCCATTTATCCCCCTCAGCACCAAACCCACTCCCCCTTGAATCCCTCCCCCTCCCTTCGATCCCTGCTTTCCCCGCTACTCACTTCATCCCCTTTCCACCTCCAGCCTCTCACCCCTCTGCACTCAGCCACCTTCTCCATCCCTCCCCCCCTCTCTCTCTGTGCCTCTAAATGTCTCTCTCTCTGACCTCTCTCTATCTCTCTTTCTGTTTCCCTCTCTCACTGTCTGACTCTCCCTCTCTCTTTGCCCATCCCTCTGTCTGTCTCTCTCTCTCTGTCTGTCTCTCCCTCTCTATATCACTCTCTCTGACTCTCTCTCTCTTTTTGTCTGTCTCTATCTGGCTGTCTCTCTCTCTTTTTCTTTTTGTTTTTTTTTTCCCTTTTTTTTTTTTTCCAATTCCAAGACTTTATTCAACACATCAAATAATACAACAGATCACGTCATACACAAAACGAAATTACATTATACCAAGTGTCATTATAGTACAACATTACAATCATTATTCACAATACTCTCAACCCCACGCGGTGACCAGCGCCCACGGAATACCTCCAAAGTCCCCGTGAACACCGCATGTTCCCTCTCCAGGGACACACGTGCACGGACGTAGGCCCGAAAGAGGGGCAAGCAGCCGACTCTTGCCTGACCATCCATCGCCTGCTGCCTGGACCCGCGTATGGCCATCTTGGCCAGGCCCAGGAGTAGACCGACAGGTAGGTCCCACCCTCCCACTTGGCTCTCTCCACACCCTGCCTTGTGTCCAAACACAAGAATCGTAGGACTAAAATGTAACCAGAACTTTAGGAACAACCCCTTCAGATATTGATACAGGGGCAGTAGCCTCTCACACTCCATATAAATGTGGAACACGGTCTCTTCCTCGCCACAGAAAATACAGGCAGCGGAAGAGTCCGTGAACCGACTCAAAAGTTTGTTACATGCCACCGCTCTGTGCAGCACTCTCCACCCCAGGTCCCCAATGTAAAGGGGGACAACTCCCGTGTAGAGGGACCCCCACTGGGGACCTTCCCCGCCTTCAGGTGGTAACACCGTCCGCCATGGAGTGTCGGGACGGGAGACGAAGGCAAGGAGGTGCAGAATGTGCAGGAACATTCTATACAGTGAGCGTCTCTTCGCGTCACGAAACGGCACGCTAATCATCTCCGAAAGGCGGCTCAGGTTGTGTGGAGCCGGTGCCCGAGATATATCCCGGAACCGAGGCCCGATGAGCAGATCTGACGGAGCGGGTAAGAGCTCATTCAAAACCACTCTAGGCTCGCGCCTCTCCTCGACACCCGCCATGATTTGGTGAGGACCGGCCACTCCCGCAGCCGCAACATCCCCCTCCCCTCGTGGAGCAACACGCTGGCTGAAAACAACCAGATTCCTCACTCTTAACACATCCCGGTAGAAAACAGGCAAGCCCCTTAGGGCGGGTCGACTGATGCCCGCCTCCGGGAGCCGCGAGACCCCCCTTAGACAACGACCCCGTCGGAAAAAATACGTGGCCAAAACGTGCCATCTGGGGGGGTTCTCTATATACATATACCTCCTCAGAGTCCTGAGGCGGAGAGCCGCCACCTGGGTACGCACGCATACCAAGGACTGGCCACCCTCCTCTAACGGGAGACTCAGGACCGCTGCGGAAACCCAGTGCTTCCTATTTCCCCAAAAGAAGTCCACCAGCTTCTTCTGTAAAGCATTTACAAAAATGGAAGGCGGGACAAGAGTAGCCAGCCGGTACCATAACATGGAGGCCACCAGCTGGTTTATGACCAACACCCTCCCCTGAAAAGAAAGAACTCCAAGCAGGCCTGACCAGCGCCCAGCCTGGCAACCACTTTCGTCTCCAACTCCTGCCAATTTACCGGCCAAGCATCCTCAGTGGGACTCGGGTACACCCCCAGATAGAGGAGGTGCGTGGTGCTCCACGCAAACATTACCATCTCCTCTGGCAGGGAGTCCACCTGCCACTGACCCACTAAAAGTCCAGAGCACTTGCTCCAATTAATCCTGGCAGAAGATGCAGCCGAGAATATCTTCTGGCAATCACGCATCCTCCGCAGGTCACCAGGATCGTTGAACATAAGGAGTACATCATCGGCATATGCCGAAAGAACCAACTCCACCCCCGGGCCCGGTAGGGCCAGGCCTGTCAACCTCCTCCGAAGACACAGGGACGGCTCCACACAGACCGCGTACAACTGACCTGACATGGGGCACCCCTGACGGACCCCCCTCCCAAAATGAAAGGGAGCCAACAACGCACCATTAACCTTCACAAGGCACTCCACTGCAGCATACAAGAGGCGGACCCGGGCCACAAAATGCGGTCCAAATCCGAACGCTTGCAACGTTCCGAAAGGTATTCATGCTCTACCCTGTCAAAAGCCTTCTCCTGATCAAGAGACAGAAAAGCAGCTGACTGACCAGTTCCCTGTGCTAGATGAATCAGGTCCCTAACCAGGTGGATGTTATCCTGAATGGACCGACCAGGGACTGTGTAGGACTGGTCATGGTGAATCAACAGAGACAGCACGGAGCCCAGGTGATTTGCCATTGTCCGTGCAAAAACTTTATACTCTGTGCATAGGAGAGAGACCGGGCGCCAGTTTTTCAACAGGCGGAGTTCCCCCTTCTTGGGCAGCAGGACAACAACTGCTCTACGCCACGAGAGGGGCATCTCCCCGGTCGCCAGGCTCTCCCCCAGAACCAACATGTAATCACCCCCCAGGATACCCCAGAAAGCTCTTACAAACTCTACCGTCAGCCCATCCAGCCCGGGGGACTTACCCCTCCTGAGCTGATGCAATGCACGAGTCAACTCCTCCAAAGATAAAGGGCCATCAAGAAGATCGGCCACCTCCCTATCTATACTCGGTAGACTCTCCCACAGGTCCTGGTGAGCTTCCCCGCTGACTCCACCTGCGGAGAACAGGGATCCATAAAAGGACCTGACCAAGGCACTAATCCTCTCTGGATCCGTGACAGAGGAGCCATCATCTGCTAGCAGCTCCACGAGCTGTTTGCGGGCTCCCCGCCCTTTCTCCAGAGAGAAAAAGAAAGGCGAAGCTCGATCCAGATCGTGCAGCATCTGGACCCGCGCCCTCACATAAGCGCCTCGGGACCGCTCAAGTTGCAGGTTCCTCAAGGCTTCCTTCTTCTCATGAAACACACCCCATTCGCAAGAGTCACCTCCAACCTGACCCAGGCGAGACTCTGCGTCCATCAGCTCCCTCTCAAGCTTCTCAACCGCTGAGTCCCGCCGCCCGGTCGACCCCCACGTGTATTCCTTACAAAAAATACGGATGTGAGCTTTCCCCACATCCCACCACTGCCTAAGGGAAGAGAAGCACCTCTGCCTCTCTCTCCACCTCACCCAAAACCGACTGAATGACTCCCGGAAACACCGATCCTCCAGCAGCCGGTTATTAAAGTGCCAGTACGCAGACCCGGCCCGAGCGCACGCTGGATTAAAATCCGCACGCACCAGACAATGGTCCGAGCATGGCACCAGCTGCATTGAGGCCGCTGAGACACGGGAAACAAACGCTCGGGAGATATATATTCGATCAATGCGGGAACCACCGCCCTCAGACCTCCGCGAAAAAGCAGTGGAGTCTGGGTTGAGGTCCCGCCACGCATCAACCAACTCAAAAGAATCAATCAACCCTCTCAGCTTCTTCGCTACAGCAGGGGCACACTGAGTACCAGAACGATCTCGCACCTCAAGTGTGCAGTTAAAGTCCCCCCCAAGGAAGACACACTCTCCCCGATCAATAGTGCTCAACAGAGCACTCACCTCCTGAAGTAGGCCGGCCTGCATCGTGCCGGAGCTGGGGGCATACACGTTAATGAAATGCAACGGCATGCCATCCAGGCTCACGGCCAGATGGAGCAAACGTCCTGGCACAACTTCTTGCACTTTTATAATATTGGGCAGGAAATTCTGAGCCAACAGAATGGCCACCCCACTCGAATTTGAGCTAAGATGACTCATATAGACCTCACCTTCCCACTCCAATCTCCAGGTGGGTTCATCACTGACAACAGTATGCGTCTCCTGCAGAAAACACACTGCAAATTTCCCCTCCCTAAGGACCGATAAAAGCTGGAATCTGCGAAAACTCGCTCTACTCCCGTTTAAATTTAGGGTAACTAACGTGAATGCACTGGTACATTAGATTGAAATCCTCCCACTTCTCCTCCTGGGCTCTGTAGCCCTCTCTCTTAGGAGCTCCAAAAAGCCCCTAAGCTGGCACTGCTCAGAGCCAGGAAGATCACTATCCTCGGTGGCAAGGATAGCCTCGAGAGTTTCAACTAAGGCCGACAGATCAGCCCACCGTCTCTTAGCAGCATCAATCTTTGTCCTGCTGGTACGGCTTGTTTTTAAAAACTCCCGCACCTCACAGATAACAATTGCATGAGACTCGTCCTTGGTTCCTGGGCTATCGGCCAAGTTACTCGCACCTGACACAACACGCTCAGCATCACCAAGGTCATTTTCAGAAGTCGAAAGACCAGAGCTCTCTGGAATTTCGCTAACCCCTTCACACAAACTGGCCCCATCCCTCTCCCCCTCCTCCGACATGTCACCACCCCCAGGATCAATGCCGGGGAAGGGTCCCGAAGCCCCTATCCGCATCACGCAGCCCACTGACTGGCTGGGCTCCTGCGCTCTGTCCTCACCCTCCACATCTGGGCCTGGGGAAGAGAAAACAAGAGGCACCCCCAGGGTCTGTGGTAAACTGGCACCCCCAGAATCCGAAAGAAAGTCGCTGCCCGAAACAACTCCGACCTCCACAGCACCGAAAGCACCCCCTCCACTGGCAACACCCAGAGGCTCTCCACCAGTCTTTTTTCTCTCCCCTGCCAAATCAGACGGCAGTACAATACACACCTCGGCACCTCCACTGGCTCCAATATTGAGCACTGATTGGTACACCATTCCCCCCGGCCCCCCTCCCTCGGGCTGACTCTGCTCATCCCCCGTCTCAGGGTCCACACTACCAGGGGAGCTTGTCCCACCCTCCTGCGTGCTAACACCCTTAGTAGGCCTCTGAAACGAGGGGACCTCCTCCGACCCAGAGGACGCACCCCCAGGGGAGCCAAGATCAACACACGATGAGATACCTCCCTCGGAGGGCCCCTGTGACGAAAGAACCTCCCCCCGCCCAGAGGACACAGCTCCAGAGGGGTCTACCCCGTCACCTGACCCTATGGTACCCTCGAGAGATCCCTGAAGCGGAGGCTCAACCTCCAACCCAGAAGACGTCATTTCCTGACCTCCACCCACATCGGTGGTGGAAGGACTGGAAAACTGCACCCCCCTTACTTTGGACTCACGTCTTTGCCCTTCCTCGCCAGGCCCAATCCTCCTTTTTGTCCCACTAGCATGCGGCGGTGTGGTGACCTCCATAAAGGAAGGGTCTTCCGCCTCCACACTACCCCCAGCCACTTTACCACCCGCACGTGTTACCTTCCCTACTCCCGTCAGAGCCACCTCAGCTCCTTGCTGGGCCACGGCAGTTTCACTCTGGACCTCCCCGGAGCTGACAGGCACCCCTTGGGTGATCTCCGCACTCGGCAGTTGCACACCCACCTGCTTTTGACTCGCTTGGGTAATCTTTTTCTGCTTATTCCTCTTCTTCTTCTGCTGCTCCCATTTCTCTCCACCCTCCCTCTGTGCCTCACCTTCAGCCACCCCCACAGGTTCAGGATGTAGGGGGCGGGGGCCCTCGCTGCCCCGGGTCCCCAAGGCGGAAACTGCAGACCCAGAAGGGCTATTCCCGCTGCCCCGGATCACCGAGGCAGAGCCAGCAGCCCCAGCCAGGTCAGCGATTCCACCCCGCCCCTCCGAGGCATGACGAGCCACCGCTGATGGGCCAGCAGTGCATTCCTGGGCCGCTGCGCTAGAAGTTCTGGCAGCGACCCCGTGATTAGGACATTCCCTACGGAGATGTCCATAACCACCGCACGCATGACACCGTGCCTTTCCCCAACTCCAACGCACGGTTCTAGGGAGACCCCTACACTCCACCTCGAAACTCCCCTCATCGCCTTCCCCCTCCCCCACCTTCACGAACACCCTCCTTTTGAAACTGAGAATCCCTTTTTCCTCCGGGTCCCCCCCAGGGTGCATGAGCCTAAAGCACTTAGACCGCACCTCCCCAATCTGAGACAGGTGTGGAATGAGTGTCGCATCCGGAATACATGTAGGGCAACTCCGCAGGAGAACCGGTCTCACCCTGGACACCCATGGGTCCACCTGTATATGGACCCCCCCCACTGAAATCCCCCTCTCCACCACTGTGGCCACATCCTCCCGGTTCTTCAATATCATCTCAACCTTTCCCCTCTCGAGCTCGGAAGAGACAATAGCCCCCCTACCAAGAAGGGCATTCATAGCCTTCGTAATTGCTCCCCTGGACATCTGGGGCCCAGTTTGAACCGAGATACCAAAACTGTCCCAGTCCAAGTCAACATGAGGCTCATGTTCAGATGGCCTCGCTTCCGCTGCTGATGTCACTACTGCGTAGCTCCTCGCCTTCTGCCGCGCCCCCGCCATCGCCATCCGGGCAGAGGCACAAACCAGCTCCCGTCCCTCCAGCAGCTCAGCAAATTAATTCCCAGGGACAGTCACAGTCCAAAGCAATCCTCAAAAAGCAAAGTCCTCCAGCTGAAGAAGGAAAGTTCCAAACTCGTCCACGCCAGAAAGCCAGCTCGCCCTGTCTTGCCGAACGCAAAAGCACCGTCTTCACATTAAGCCAGGCAGCCGCACTGTGCAAAATGACTTTAGGGCAGAGAATCAGTGCCAAAACACAGCAAAGGCACCGAAAAACTTCAAACCCTCGATATCCAGGCACTCTTGGCAGTCCGCCAATGACAGCCGCACCCTGCTCCCTCGACAATGTAGAAAATTATCAAGGGATTTTCACGCTTAATGGAGGAGTTTTTAAAGCATTGGAAAGTTTCAACAGTCCAACAATAAGTTAGACTATGAAGCCCCTCTGCCTCTGTTCCTTTCCCAGCGACAGAATCCTTCAAAGGCTGCTTAAAACTTCTCAGCCACTGGAGCTGAGAAAAACACAGCCTCTCTCTCTCTCTCCCCTCTCTCTGTCTGTCTTGTCTCTCTCCCTCTCCGTCTCTGCCTCTCTCTCTCTGTCCCTCACTCTCTGTCCCTCTCTCTCTGTCCCTCTCTCTCTCTCACCCCCTCTCCCCTCTCTCTCCCTCTGTCTCTCTCTCCCTCCGTCTCTCTCTCTCTGTATCTCTCTCTCTCTCTGTATCTCTCTGTATCTCTCTCTCTCTCTCTCGCTCTCTGTCCCTCTCTCATTCTCTCTCTCTCCCTCTGTGTCTGTCTCTCTCTTTCTCCCTCTCTGTTTCTGTATCTCTCTCTGTCTCTTGCCCTCTGTCTGTCTCTCTTTCTCTCTCCCTCTCTCTCTGTATCTCTCTCTGTGTCCCCCTCTCTCTCCCTGCCTCTCTCTGTATCTCACGGTCTCTCCCCTCTGTGTCTCTCTCTCTTTCTCTGTTTCTCTCTCTCTCCCTCTTTCTCCCTCTCTCCCTCTGCCTCTCTCTCTCTCGCTCTGCCTGTCTCTCTCTCTCTGTATCTCCCTCCCACTCTCTCTCTTTCTTTCTCCCTCTCTATTTCTCACTGTCTCTCTCACTGACTCTCTCACTGTCTGTCTGTCACTCTCTCTCTCTGTCACTGTCTGTCTGTCACTCTGTCTCTGTATCTCTCACTGTCCCTCTCTCTCTGTCTCTCCCTCTCCCTCTGGGTCTGTGTCTGTCTCTCTATTTCTCTCTCCCTGTCTCTCTCTCTGTCTCACACTGTCACTCTCTCTCGCTGTATCTCTCTGTCTGTTTCTCTCTGTGTCTCTCTCTCTGTCACTCTCTGTCTGTCTCTCTCACTGTCTGTCTTGCTCTCTCTCTGTATGTCTCTCTCTCTCTCCCTCCTCTCCCTCTGTCTCTCTCCCTGTCTCCCTTTATCTGTGTCTCCCTCTCTCTGCCTGTCTCTCTCTCTGTCTCTCTTGGTCTCTCTCCCTCTCTGTCTCTGTCTCTGTCTCTCTTGGTCTCTCTCCCTCTCTGTCTCTGTCTCTCTCTCTCTCTCTCTCTCTCTCTGCCTCTGTCCCTGTCTCTACTCTCTCTCTGTCTGTCTCTCCCTCTCTGTCTGTCTCTCCCTCTCTGTCTGTCTCTCCCTCTCTGTCTGTCTCTCACTCTCTGTCTCTTGCTCTCTCTCCATCTCTTGCTCTCTCCCTCTGTATGTCTCGCTCTCTCTCTCTTTCTCCCTCTCTGTGTATCTTTCTCCCTCTCGGTCTCTCTCTCTCCCCCTCTGTCTCCCTCTCTGTCTCTCTCACTCTCTCTCTCTCTGCATCTCTCTCTCCCTCTGTCGCTCTTCCTCTCTGTGTCTCTCCCCCCTCTCTATCTGTGTCTCTGGACCTCTCTGTGTGTCTCTCTCTCTATGTCTCACCCTCTGTCTCTCCCTCTCAGTCTCTCTCTCCGTCTCTATCTGTGTCTGTCTCTCTCTGCCTGTCTCTCCCTGTCTGTCTGTCTCTCTCTCTCTCTGCATCTCTCTCTCCCTCTCTCTGTCTCTCCCCCCCCTCTCTCTCTCTCTCTCTCTCTCTCTGTCTCTGTACCACTGTGTGTCTCTCTCTCTATGTCTCACCCTCTGTCTCTCCCTCTCAGTCTCTCTCTCCGTCTCTATCTGTGTCTGTCACTCACTGTCTCTGTCTCTTGTTCTCTCTCCCTCTGTATGTCTTGCTCTCTCTTTCTCACCCCCTCTCTCATCCTGTCTCTGTGTCTCTGTCTCTCTCTCTGTATCTCTCTCTCCCTCTGTGTGTCTCTCTCTATCTCTCTCCGTCTCTCTGTCCCTCTCTGTCTCTCTCGCTGTCTCCCTCTCTTTCTTTCTCTCTCTCTCTGTTTTGCGCTGTCTCTCTCTCACTGTCCCTCTCTCTTCCCTCTGTCTGTATCTCTCACTGTCCCTCTCTCTCCCTCCCTATCTCTGTATCCGTATCTCTCTTGCTGTCTCTCTCTCCCTGTGTCTGCCTGTTTCTCTCTCTCTCTCTCTCTCTGAATCTCTCTCCCTCTCTGTCACTCTCTCTCTCTCTCTCCCCCTCTCTTTCACTCTCTCTCTGTCTATGTACCTCTCTCCCTCTTTCTCTGTCTGTGTCACTCTCTGTTTCTGTTTCTCTCTCACTGTCTCTGTCTGGCTGTCTCTCTCTTTCTTTGTCTCTCTCTCTCTCTCTCCCTCTCTCTCTGTATGACTGCTTCTCTCTCCCTCTCTCTGTTTATCTCTCTCACTGTATGTCTCTCTCTCCCTCTGTATCTCTCTCTCTCTCTCGCCCCTCTATCTGTCTCATTCCGTCTCTCTCTCTGTCTCTCCCCCGCACTCTGTCTGTGTATCTCTCTCCCTCTCTCTCTCTCCCCATCTG
The DNA here is from genome assembly GCF_010909765.2 of Amblyraja radiata. NCBI lineage: Eukaryota > Metazoa > Chordata > Chondrichthyes > Rajiformes > Rajidae > Amblyraja > Amblyraja radiata. Next base: position 41,841,855 of record NC_045978.1, on the reverse strand, counting down.
TCTCCCTCTCTGTCTCTCTCACTCTCTCTCTCTCTGTATCTCTCTCTCTCTCCCGCTGTCTCTCTCTCTGTGTGTCTCTCTTTCTATCTCTCCTTCTGTCTCACTCCCTCTCTCACTGCCCCCCCCTCTCTCTGTCCCTGTGTTTGTCTATCACTCTCTCTCTCTGCCACTGTCTCGGTATCTCTGTCACTCTCTGTCTCTGTATCTCTCCATCTCTCACTGTCCCCCTCTCCCTCTGTGTGTCACTTTTTATTTCTCTCCCCCTCTCTCTCTCCCACTGTATCTCTCTTTCTTTCTCTCTCTCTGTTTCCATCTGTCTCTCTCTCTCTAACTCTCCCTGTCTCTCTTTCTCTGCCTCTCTCTGTCTCCCCCCCTCTCTCTCTCTATCTCTCAGACTCTCTCTCGGTCTCTCACTATCTCTCTCTTAGTCTCTCGCTCTCTGAGTATCTTTGTCTGTCTCTCTCTCTGTCTCTATATCTCTCTCCCACTGTCTCTTTCTCTGCCTCTCTCTCTCTCTCTCTCTCTCTCTCTTTCTATATCTCCCACTCTCTATCTGTCTCTCTCTCTCCCTCTCTGTCCCCGTCTCTCTCTCCCTCTCCCCCTCTGTCCCACTGTCTCTCTTTCTCTCCGCCTCTCTCCCTGTCTCTCATGCTGTCTCTCGCTCTCTCTCTGAGTGTCTGTCTCTTCCTCTCTGCCTCCCTCACCTTCTCTCTCTGTCTGTCTGTCTCTCTCTCCGAGTGCCTCTCTGTCTTTCTCTCTCTCGCTGCCTCTCTCTGTCTCTCTCTCTCTCCCACTTTCTGTCTCTCTCTGTCTCTGGTCACTCTGTGTCTCTGTCTCTCTGGTTCTCCATCTCTCAGAGTATTTCTCTCTGTCTATGTCTCAGTCTCTCTGTCTGTCGCTCTCCTTCTGTCTGTCTCTCTCTATCTGTCTCTCTCTCTCTCTCTCTCTCTCTCTCTCTGAGTCTGTGTCTCTCCCTCTCTGTCTTCCTCTCTGCCTCCCTCACTTTCCCTCTCTGTCTGTCTCTCTCTCTCTCTATGAGTGTCTCGCTGTCTTTCTCTCTCCCTCTCTCTCGCTGCCTCTGTCTCTGCATCTCTCTCTCCTCTCGCCGCCTCTCTCTGTCTCTCTCTCCCACTCTCTGTCTCTCTCTTTGTCTCTCTCTCTCTGTCTGTCTGTCTCTCTCTCTCTCTCTGGTTCTCCCTGTCTCTCAGAGTCTTTCTCTCTGTCTCAGTCTCTCTGTCTGTCGCTCTCCCTCTGTGTCTGTGTCTCTCTCCCCCCTCTCTCTCTCTCTCTCTCTCTCTGTTTATCTCTGTCTCTGGTTCTCTCTCTCTCTCTGTTTCTCTGTCTCTCTATCAATCTCAATTTCAATTTTCAATTAAAAAACTTTATTGGCATGATAAAAAAACATTGTTATATTGCCAAAGTATAAAACATGACATACATATTTAAAATGCATTTATAAATACACGTATACAGTGCATGGATAAATATGCCCCTGTACATAAACTCGCAATAGTCCTATAGCCCTTTATTGATTGCTACACGTTCTTGCAGCTGTAAGCTGTACAACACAATAGCACGTTTAGCAATTCAATATTAATTTCTTAGTGTCAGTTAATGTCAATTAGTGTGTGCGTACATATGTGCATGTTGGTCATTCACCGTCTCTCAGGTTATGGCATGCTGTTACGTATTGTGCACCAAGATGTGCCGTATTTCCTTCGCCAAGGATTATTCTTAGTTTTGATGTATCATCTAGTTCTTTAAAATCAGGGGTTGCCACACTGAGTTTGTCAAAGTATGTTTTCCTTGTTTTGTCAAATATTTTGCATTTTAGGAGGAAGTGCACCTCTGTTTCAACATCATCTTGCAAACAGTGGCCGCATATTCTGTTTTCTCTTGGTTGCCAGAATCTCTTCTATCTTCCTTTTTCAACTGCCAAATAGTGGTCACTTAACCTGTATTTGGTGAAGGTCTGTCTCTGCTTTATGTCTCTAACAGTTGAGAGATAGTCTGCCAATTTATAATCTCTTTTTAGGGCACGGTAACATTCTAATCTGCTTTGGCTTTTGGTTTCTTGATCCCAATGTTCCAAATATGTTTCTTTACATTGTTTGATAATTTGGTTCACTCTAACTGGTGATTGGGGATCAGTATTGATCTGAGGCCGGTCAGGATTTAACTGGATAGGGTTTAACTGAATTGGGGTAGTTAGTCTCAGTACCAACTGACACAGATAACTCTTTTCTGGGCTCCCCTCTTGTGTTTGAAGGGCTTTGGGTGGCTGGATTTAAGGTGATTCCAAAAATTTAATGCTCTTTTCTGGATATTTATTATCAGTGGGTATCTGCCTAATTCCACCCTACATGCGTTTGTTGGTGTTTTCCTTTGGATACGGAGGATGTTTCGACAAAATTCCGTATGCAGGGCCTCCGTTATATGTTTTTCCCATTTAACCATATAACAATTACAGCACGGAAACAGGCCATCTCGGCCCTACAAGTCCGTGCCGAACAACTTTTTTCCCTTAGTCCCACCTGCCTGCACTCATACCATAACCCTCCATTCCCTTCTCATCCAATTTATTTTTAAATGATACCAACGAACCTGCCGCCACCACTTCCACTGGAAGCTCATTCCACACCGCTACCACTCTCTGAGTAAAGAAGTTCCCCCTCATGTTACCCCTAAACTTCTGTCCCTTAATTCTGAAGTCATGTCCTCTTGTTTGAATCTTCCCTATTCTCAAAGGGAAAAGCTTGATCACATCAACTCTGTCTATCCCTCTCATCATTTTAAAGACCTCTATCAAGTCCCCCCTTAACCTTCTGCGCTCCAGAGAATAAAGACCTAGCTTATTCAACCTATCTCTGTAACTTAGTTGTTGAAACCCAGGCAACATTCTAGTAAATCTCCTCTGTACTCTCTCTATTTTGTTGACATCCTTCCTATAATTGGGCGACCAAAATTGTACACCATACTCCAGATTTGGTCTCACCAATGCCTTGTACAATTTTAACATTACATCCCAGCTTCTATACTCAATGCTCTGATTTATAAAGGCTAGCATACCAAAAGCTTTCTTTACCACCCTATCTATATGATATTCCACGTTCAAGGAACTATGCACGGTTATTCCCAGATCCCTCTGTTCAACTGTATTCTTCAATTCCCTACCATTTATCATGTACGTCCTATTTTGATTTGTCCTGCCAAGGTGTAACACCTCACATTTATCAGCATTAAACTCCATCTGCCATCTTTCAGCCCATTTTTCCAAATGGCCTAAATCACTCTGTAGACTTTGGAAATCCTCTTCATTATCCACTATCTTGGTATCATCTGCATACTTACTAATCCAATTTACCACCCCTTCATCCAGATCATTGATGTACATGACAAACAACAAAGGACCCAACACAGATCCCTGAGGCACCCCACTAGTCACCTGCCTCCAACCCGACAAACTGCCATCCACCATTACCCTCTGGCTTCTCCCATTCAGCCACTGCTGAATCCATCTTGCTATTCCTGCATTTATACCCAACAGTTTAACCTTCTTAACCAACCTTCCATGAGGAACCTTGTCAAAGGCCTTACTAAAGTCCATATAGACAACATCCACTGCTTTACCCTCGTCAATTTCCCTAGTAACCTCTTCAAAAAATTCAAGAAGATTAGTCAAACATGACCTTCCAGGCACAAATCCATGTTGACTGTTCCTAATCAGACCCTGTTTATCCAGATGCTTATATATATTATCTCTAAGTATCTTTTCCATTAATTTGCCCACCACTGAAGTCAAACTAACAGGTCTATAATTGCTAGGTTTACTCTTAGAACCCTTTTTAAACAATGGAACAACATGCGCAGTACGCCAATCCACAAATTTACTATAACTATGGGGACTGAGCGGACCCCATACTTCACTAACATAAAGCACAATAGGCTGGATTACACTGTCAAATATTTTAAGCCAGATTTTAATTGGAATTTGGATGTTGTAGAATCTTCTTTTTATTGCATACAGAGCTCTTCGAGCTTTCTCTTTTAGTGCATTCACTGCCATATTGAAGCTCCCTGATGCTGCAACAGTTAGACCAAGGTAAGTATAGCTCATAGTGTGTTCGATAACAATACCATTGAGAGTAAATTTGTATTTATCTTCCTGACATCTGGGTCTTTTCTGAAAAACCATGATGTTGGTTTTCTTTAGATTCACTGCCAGGGCCCAATTTTGGCAGTACTCATCAAGTAGGTCCAACTGTGGCTGCAGTCCCTGTTCTGTGGGGGACAGCAGAACCACGTCATCCGCATAAAATGGGGATTTTGCCTCTCCGTCCAGAAGACAGAGGCCCGGCGCTGTGCTCTGGTCCAACTTCACTGCCAAATCGTTGATATATACATTAAACAGTGTCGGGCTCAGATTGCAGCCTTGCCGGACGCCTCTGCTCTGGGCGAAGAGATCAGTGCGTTTGACCCCAATTTTCACGCCACATTTATTATTCAGATACATTGATTTGATAAGGTCATATACCTTCCCTCCTATACCACAACCGAGGAGTTTGTAATAAAGCCCTTCATGCCAAATAGAGTCAAATTCTTTCTCAGCCAATAAAACGGGCAAATATTTTCCCATTTTTGCTTGGTGTATATGTTTTTCAATGACTGTGGAGGGTTTAAATGTGGTCAGTGGTACGGTGTTTTGGGAGGAAGCCAATTCTCTCTGTCTCTGTCTCTCCCTCTCTGTAACTGTCACTCTTTCTCCCTCTCTCTATCTCTCTCCCTCTCTGTCTCTCTCCCTCTGTCTCTCCCTCTCTCTCCCTCTGTATCTGTCTCTCCCTCTGTATCTGTCTCTCTCTCTGTCTCTCTGTTTCTCTCTCTCTCTCTGTCTCTCTCTCTCTATCTCTCACTCTCTCCCTCTCCCTCTCTCTCTGCATCTGTCTCTCTCTCTCTCTCTCTCTCCCTGTCTCTCACTCTGTCGCTCTCTCTGTCTCTCTCTCTGTCTCTCTCTCTCTCTGTCCCTCTCTCTTTCTGCCTCGCTCCCAGTCTCTCTCTCTCTTTCTCCGTCACTCTGTCTCTCTCTGTCTGTCTCTCAATCTGTCTCTCAGTCTGTCTGTCTCTCTGTCTCTATCTCTGTCTCTACGTCTCTGTGTGTCTCTGTCTCTCAGTCTGTCTGTCTCTCTGTCTCTGTCTCTACGTCTCTGTCTCTCTATGTCTGTCTCTGTCTGTCTCTCCTCTCTGCTCGTCTCTCTGTCTGTCTTTCTCTCTCTGTCCCTCAATATCTCACTCTCTCTCTCTTCCTCTCTGTCTCTCTCTCTGCCTGTCTCTCTCTCTCTCTCTCTCTCTCTCTGTCTCTCTCTCTCCCTCTCTCTGTCTCTCCCTATCTGTCTGTCTCTCTCTGTCTCTCCCTCTCTGTCACTCCCTCTCTGTGTGTCTCTCTCTCTCTATGTCTGTCTCTCTCTCTCTTTCTCTCTCTCTGTCTCTCTCTTTACGTCTCTGTGTCTGTCTCTCTCACTCAGCCTCTGTCTGTCTCCCTCCCTGTTTCTCCCTCTTTCTCTGTCTCTCTGTCTGTCTGTCTCTCTCTCTCTCTCTCTGTCTGTCTCTGACTCTCTGTCTCTGCCTGTCTTGGTCCCTCTCTCCCTCTGTCCCCCTCTCTCCCTCTATCTCTCTCTCTGTCTCTCTCTCTGTTTCTCTATCTCCCCCTCTCTCTGCATCTGTCTCTCTCTCTCACTACGTCTCTCTCTCCGTCTCTCTGTTTCTCTCTGTCTCTCCCCCTCTCTCTCTCTCTCTCTCACTCGCTGGGACAGAGGATTTGGGTGAACATAGACCCATTCCTGCCAACCGTGGGCCTAACTGCAGATAGATACATAACGTACTCAACATAGGACAGGAAAGAGAAATGATCTGCAAATAGAAACGCCATTGGCCAGGACAGATATTTATAAGGACTCGTTCTTTGTAAGAGCCGCAAAGGAATGGAATAAACGAGACAACAATATCGTCTAAATGTTTAAGAAGGAACTACAGATGGTGGAAAATCGAAGGTAGACACAAAATGCTGGAGTAACTCAGTGGGTGAAGCAGAATCTACGGAGCGAAGGAATAGGTGACGATTCGGGTCGAGACCCTTCTTCAGACTCAAGAACCATTTCCTTCACTCCATAGATGTTGCCTCACACGCTGAGTTTCTCCAGCATTTTTGTCTTACAACAAGAGTCAAATCAGCTTCACTGGACAATAGACAGCAGGTGCAGGAGGAGGCCATTCGTCCCTTCGAGCCAGCACCGCCATTCAATGTGATCATGGCTGATCATCCCTAATCTCCGTGGAAATGAAAAGCCATGGATGACAGCAGAGGTGCGCTCGCTGCTGAAGGCCCGTGATGCAGCCTACAGAGCCGGTAACACAGCTGCTCTTCCATCTACCAGGACTGCACTAGAAAAAGGAATCAAGGCAGCGAAACGTGCCTATGCAGAAAAAATCCAGGGACACCTCTGTGACACAGGAGACACCAGGAGGATGAGGAAGGGAATCCAAACACTGACGGGATACAAGGCAAGGCAGCAGGTGACTGACACCGACACTTTTCTTCCAGATAAACTGAACAATTTCTTTGCACGTTTTGATGCAGTTAACACCACACCCAAGGGGAGAGCCAGCCCCTGCTTACAAACTGACCAGCCAGTCCTGACCATAGACTCAATGGACACATGGAGAATCCTGTCTAAGGTCAACCCGTGGAAAGCAGTTGGGTTCTCCCTTAGTCAAGCCATTGTCCCCATATGCCTCAAAACCTCCGCAATAATCCCAATAGCAAAGAAATCAGTTTTGGCCTGCCTAAATGATTACTGCCCTGTCGCCCTAACCCCCATAGTAATGAAGTGCTTTGAACGCCTGGTTAAACCTCACGTTACTGCCAGCCTCCCCTCATCGTTAGACCCCCTCCAGTTTGCCTATCGCCCCAGCCGTTCTACAGAAGATGCCATCTCTACTACGCTGCACACAGTACTCACTCATCTGGAAAACAAAAACACCTACGCCAGAATCCTGTACATTGACTTCAGCTCAGCCTTTAACACCATCATCCCACAGAGACTTGTGGAGAAACTAACCCTGCTGGGTCTCAACACCACCCTGTGTCACTGGATCTTGGACTTTCTGACACAGAGACCGCAGTCAGTCCGTGTTGGCAAGAACACCTCAGGCTCGATCACGCTGAGCCTGAGGCTCCCCTCAAGTGTGCTCAGCCCGCTGTTGTTCACACTGCTCACACATGACTGTGCTGCCAGATTCAGAGACAACAGGATTATAAAATTCGCAGATGACACCACAGTGGTGGGACTCATCAGTGGAGAGGATGAATCAATGTACAGGGAGAAAGTGAAACAACTAGTGGACTGGTGCGGCAACAACAATTTAGAATTAAACGTAGACTAAACAGAGATGATTGTCGACTTCAGGAGGTCGCAGCCCAAACACACACCCCTCAACATCAGTGGCACCACGGTGGAGAGAGTGGAGATCATAAAGTTCTTCGGAGTGCAAATCACAGACAGTCTCACCTGGTCCAGGAACAACACTGGGATTGTCAAACGGGCCCATCAGCGACTGCACTACCTGAGGAAACTCAAACAGGCCTCACTCCCCACCAACATCCTCAGAACTTTTTACAGGGACACGGTGGAGTCTGTACTCACGTACTGCATGAACATGTGGTACTCTAACTAACTGCTCAGACAGGAAGTCTCTGTAGAGGGTAGTGAGGGGAGCAGCGAGGATCATTGGCGTCTCCCTACCCTCGGTACAAGAACTGTTCCAGAGCCGCTGTCTGAAAAAAGCACTGAGCATAGCAAAGGACAGACTGCACCCCCTCCACACACACCTGGATCTCCTGCCATCAGGCAAGAGATACCGTGGCATCAAAGCCCGGACAACCAGACTGCTAAACAGCTTCCTTCCACAGGCTGTGAGGCTGCTAAACAGTCACTCCACCTGATTCTGCTGCGTTTTACACTGACAATTTAATAACTGGCACTGATTAATAACTCTGGCACTGGCTCATGTCACTTAAATCAGCTGCCCTGGACATTTTATGACTGTTTTTACTTGTATTTTAATGTTGCAGTTTTTACCTGCACTTTTTTTTAAAACTATTCGTACTGTTTTATCAGGGACTGGTTTGTTTTTTTTAATCGTTTTATTTTATACCTGGAACATGGATTTGTGCCTGGAAGGTCATGTTTGACTAATCTTCTTGAATCTTTTGAAGAGGTTACTCGGGAAATTGATGAGGGTAAAGCAGTGGAAGTTGTCTATATGGACTTCAGTAAGGCCTTTGACAAGGTTCCACATGGAAGGTTGGTTAAGAAGGTTCAATTGTTGGGTATTAACGGTGGAGTAGCAAGATGGATTCAACAGTGGCTGAATGGGAGACGCCAGAGAGTAATGGTGGATGGTTGTTTGTCAGGTTGGAGGCCAGTGACTAGTGGGGTGCCACAGGGATCTGTGTTGGGTCCACTGTTGTTTGTCATGTACATCAATGATCTGGATGAAGGTGTGGTAAATTGGATTAGTAAGTATGCAGATGATACTAAGATAGGTGGTGTTGTGGATAATGAAGTAGATTTCCAAAGTCTACAGAGAGATTTAGGCCATTTGGAAGAATGGGCTGAAAGATGGCAGATGGAGTTTAATGCTGGCAGGACAAATCAAAATAGGACGTACATGGTAAATGGTAGCGAATTGAGGAATGCAGTTGAACAGAGGGATCTAGGAATAACTGTGCATAGTTCCCTGAAGGTGGAATCTCATGTAGATAGGGTGGTAAAGAAAGCTTTTAGTGTGCTGGCTTATAAAAATCAGAGCATTGAGTATAGAAGTTGGGATGTAATGTTAAAATTGTATAAGGCATTGGTGAGGTCAATTCTGGAGTACAATTTTGGTCGCCTAATTATAGGAAGGATGTCAACAATATAGAGAGAGTACAGAGGAGATTTACTAGAATGTTGCCTGGGTTTCAGCAACTAAGTTACAGTAAGTAAGTAAGTTTTATTTATATAGCACGTTTTAAGTCAACTCGCATTGACACCAAAGAGCTTTACATAAAATAGATAATAAGTTTCCATACAAACCATAGAAAAAGGTTAAAAAATAAAGAAAATGGACACAACACATTAAAGAGTTCAACACAAACGTCCCCCCACAGCAGAATCAAAAATTTCCACTGTGGGGAAAGGCACCAGAAAGTTAAGTCCTCTTCCTCTGAAACACCTTGCAGCCAGTCCGATGATTTTCAGGGCCCTCTTGCCATGAAGATGGAATTCCGGCGTCGGGTGAAACAATTCCTCAAGCAGCTTGGAAAGTCTGGAGCGGCTGCCTCCTCCCCGGAGACCTCGTAGCCCTCAGGCCGCGCCGTTTGGAGTTCCGACCCCGGCAACTCGATCCCAGGCTCCGCGGCGCTCCAAATCCAGCGACGCCCGCGGCCGGACGCCCGCAGCCACAGCTCCGCGATGTTGGGAGTCGGCGGCCACAGCGCTCCGGAGCTTACCGCACGGTGACCCGGTAAGGCATCGCCCGCTCCCTGTTGGTATCCCAGAGCTGCGCCGCCGCCGCCGAAGCTGTAGTCCCGGCCGGTCCCGACAGGAAACGCCGCTCCATTCTCGATGGTAGGCCGCGAGGACGGGCGAAGAAGCAGCATGGAGGGATGCTGCCTCTCCGACCAGGTAGGGGACTAAGAATTAAAGTGTCCCCCTTCTCCCACCCCCCACATAAAAGACCTTCAACTAACTAACTAACGTTTTTTAACAGGACTTAAAATAAAAAAGAGAAAGGTTGAACAAGTTAGGTCTTTATTCTTTGGAGTGCAGAAGGTTAAGGGGGGGACTTGATAGAGGTCTTTAACATGATGAGAGGAATAGACAGAGTTGACGTGGATAAGCTTTTCCCATTGAGAGTAGGGAAGATTCAAACAAGGGGACATGACTTGAGAATTAAGGGACAGATGTTTAGGGGTAATACGAGGGGGAACTTCAGTATTGATGTGGATAGAGAACTGGCTGGCAAACAGGAAGCAAAGAGTAGGAGTAAACGGGTCCTTTTCACAATGGCAGACAGTGACTAGTGGGGTACCGCAAGGCTCAGTGCTGGGACCCCAGCTATTTACAATATATATTAATGATCTGGATGAGGGAATTGAAGGCAATATCTCCAAGTTTGCGGATGACGCTAAGCTGGGGGGCAGTGTTAGCTGTGAGGAGGATGCTAGGAGACTGCAAGGTGACTTGGATAGGCTGGGTGAGTGGGCAAATGTTTGGCAGATGCAGTATAATGTGGATAAATGTGAGGTTATCCATTTTGGTGGCAAAAACCGGAAAGCAGACTATTATCTAAATGGTGGCCGACTAGGAAAAGGGGAGATGCAGCGAGACCTGGGTGTCATGGTACACCAGTCATTGAAAGTAGGCATGCAGGTGCAGCAGGCAGTGAAGAAAGCGAATGGTATGTTAGCTTTCATAGCAAAAGGATTTGAGTATAGGAGCAGGGAGGTTCTACTGCAGTTGTACAGGGTCTTGGTGAGACCACACCTGGAGTATTGCGTACAGTTTTGGTCTCCAAATCTGAGGAAGGACATTATTGCCATAGAGGGAGTGCAGAGAAGGTTCACCAGACTGATTCCTGGGATGTCAGGACTGTCTTATGAAGAAAGACTGGATAGACTTGGTTTATACTCTCTAGAATTTAGGAGATTGAGAGGGGATCTTATAGAAAGTTATATAATTCTTAAGGGGTTGGACAAGCTAGATGCAGGAAGATTGCTCCCGATGTTGGGGAAGTCCAGGACAAGTGGTCACAGTTTAAGGATAAGGGGGAAATCCTTTAAAACCGAGATGAGAAGAACTTTTTTCACACAGAGAGTGGTGAATCTCTGGAACTCTCTGGGATGGGAAAGGAATGGAGGGTTATGGTCTGAGCGCAGGTATATGGGACTAGGGGAGATTATGTGTTCGGCACGGACTAGAGGGGTCGAGATGGCCTGTTTCCGTGCTGTAATTGTTATATGGTTATATGGTTATATAGTCGAGGCCAGTTCATTGGCTATATTTAAGAGGGAGTTAGATGTGGCCCTTGTGGCTAAGGGGATCAGAGGGTATGGAGAGAAGGCAGGTACGGGATACTGAGTTGGATGATCAGCCATGATCATATTGAATGGCGGTGCAGGCTCGAAGGGCCGAATGGCCTACTCCTGCACCTAATTTCTATGTTTCTATGTTTACTCAGAGAGTGGTAGCTGTGTGGAATGAGCTTCCAGTGGAAGTGGTGGAGGCAGGTTCGATTTTATCATTTAAAAATAAATTGGATAGGTAAATGGATGGGAAAGGAATGGAGGGTTATGGTCTGAGTGCAGGTAGATGGGACTAGGGGAAAATAAGTGTTCGGCACGGACATGAAAGGCTGAGATGGCCTGTTTCTGTGCTGTAATTGGTAGATGGTTAAGCGTGAAATGTTCAAGTTTTTATGCTCCGGTATTCCCTGGGAAACGTCTTCTCATTTTGCACTGGACAACTGTTGCTTTGCAAGATGACAATAAAGGATGATAATGATAATAATAATAATAATAATAATAATGATAATCAGTACCCCGTTCCTGCCTTCTCCCCATATCCCCTGACTCCGCTATCTTTAAGAGCCCTATCTATGTCTCTCTTGAAAAAAACATCCAGAGAACTGGTCTCCACCGACCTCTGAGGCAGAGAATCCCACAGACTCACAACTCTGAGTGGAAAATGTTCTCCTCATCCCAGTCCAAAATGGCCACAGATTCACAACTCTCTGGGTGGAAAATTTTCTCCTCATCCCAGTCCAGAATGGCCACAGATACACAACTCTCTGGGTGGAATAGTTTCTCCTCATCTCCGTTCTAAATGGCCGACGCCTTATTCTTAAACTGTGGCCCCGGGTTCTTGACTCCCCCAACATCGGGAACATGTTTTCTGCCTCTAGCATGTCCAAGCCCTTAATAATCTTATATGTTTCAATGAGATAACCTCTCATCCTTCTAAACTCCAGAGTGTACAAGCCCAGCCGCTCCATTCTCTCAGCATATGACAGTCCCAGGGCTGCCAACATTGGATGAGAGTTGGGAGTGAGAAATTGCGAAAGACCAAGCCCGAGGGAGCATAGCGACCGGGGGGGGAGGAGGAGGGTGTCCCTCTCCCATTGGTACGGAACATTTGCATTTTTCAGCTTGAAATTGTGCAATATGGTGCATACTGTAGCGAGTCTTTTAACTACACTTGAATGCAATATATATGCTTTAAATTGGATTGGAGCGTTTTTGAAACGGGGGAGGCTGTGCGATCACTGATCACTAGCATTGGGGGTACCCGGTGAGGGAGTGGAGCAACCGAGTGGGGAGAGGGTGTGGAAGAAGGGTGTCCCCCCTCCCAGGGTAGGAACCTTTTGAAATTTGATGTATTAAAATCATGTTTTAGTGCACTGTAGAAGTATGATTTCAATGTTTTTTTTATGAAGTATTTTTAAGAGGTAACTTTATCCACACAAATGGTGATGGGTGTATGGAACAAGCTGCCAGAGGAGGTATTTGAGGCAGGGACCATCCCAACATTTAAGAAAAAGTTAGACTGATACATGGGTAGGACAGGTTTGGAGGTATGGACCAAAAGCAGGTGGCGTAGCTGGGACATGTTGGCGGGTGTGGGCAAGTTGCACGGAAGGGCCTGTTTTCACACTGTATCACTCTATGACTACATTATACCTCCACCATGCATGAATGCTTCAAAATCAAGTGATCGAGTTTTATTACCATATACTCAAGCATAGAAACATAGAAAATAGGTGCAGGAATAGGCCATCGGCCCTTCGAGCCAGCACTGCCATTCAATATGATCATGGCTATTCATCTAAAATCAGTACCTCTTTCCTGTTTTTTCCCCATATCCCTTAATGTTGTTAGCCCAAAAAACTAAATGTAACTCTCTCTTGAAAACATCCAGTGAATTGGCCTGCACTGCCTTCTGTGGCAGAGAATTCCACAGATTCACAACTCTCTGCGTGAAGAAAGTTTGTTCTCATCTCAGTCCTAACTGCCCCCCCCCTTTATTCTTAAACTGTGACCCATGGTTCTGAACACCCCCAACATCGGGAACATTTTTCCTGCAGTTACAGTAAGTGAAAATCTAGCAGGCAAGCTGGATGCTTTCTCCAACCACCCCCATTTGAAGTCCACTATCTTCCACCGTATCTACTTCCAGCAGCCACTGGTTGTCCTCCAGGATGCACCGAGCCGCAGCCTGATCCATGCTGGTCACCTGGGCGAATTTGGCACAGACTCTCACGGCAGCGGCGCAACGCTTCGACGCCTCCGATGGCCCGGGACTCTTGCACTGAGGCTGCTCCATGGCCGGAGCTGCAGTGAGTGACTCGCCAGCCCGGCAAACACTCGTCAGCCCCGCTCCCCGTCTGCATCTGTCCCTGCCGCTGCTTCTGCTTCCAACACCCGCGGCCCATGCAGTTTATGAGTTTTGAAATTTTCGTTGATCACAGAATTTCTCACAACAGAGCGAGAGAAATTTGTGATCAGCGTGAGAATTTGTTGAAATGCGTGATTCTCACGCTCAATGCATGGGAGGTTTTCGCCCTGCCTCTCATCCCCCACTCCTCCCCCACCCCTATAGACTAAACGAAGAAGATAAAAAATCTCTAAACGAGAGGAGAGCGAAGAGAGAGAGGGAGAGAAGAAAGAGGGAGAGAGAAAACGAAAGGAGAAGCCAGAGAGAGAGACTAAGAAGGAAACCCGAGAAGAGACTAGAGAAAAGAAAGGAGAGGAACCCTGAAAAAGGGAGAGGAGGAGAGAAAAGGTCAAGCGAGAGGAGAGAGACAAAGAGAAGAGGAAAAATAGAGAAAAAGAGAGGAGAGGAAAAAAAAGAGAAAGAAAAAAGAAAGGAAAAGATGAAAGAGAGGGAAAATCTCGCTTGCCCGAGAGAGAAAAGAAAGAGAGAGGAACAGAAAAGAGAGAAAAAGAGGCAGATAGAGCGAGAAGAAAGAAAGAAAAACGAAAGAAAGAGAAGAGAAAGAGAGGGAGAAAGAGAATCAAGATGGATTGAAATTCTCAATCTCCCTTTCAAAAGATCTCTCCGAAGGACTGAGTTCTTACGTCTCTGACCTTTAGCTAAAGACCACCTCTAAATCTCTCCCTCCCTCTCTTCCCCCCTCTCTCTTTCTCCCTCCCTCTATCTCCCTCTCTAAACACTCTCCCCTCTCTCTCTCTCTGTCTCTCCTCTCACCTCTCTCTCTTTCCCCCCCCTCTCTCTCCCCCCATTTCTCCCTCCCACCTCACTCTCCCCTGGCTCTCTCTCCCCTCTCTCGTTCTCCTCTGTCTCTATCTCCTCTTTGCCCCTCCATCTCTCTATCTTTTCCCCTATCTCTCTTCCATTCTCTCCTACCCTCTCCTCCCTCTCCACCACCTCTCTCTTCCCTCTCACCCCTCGCTCTCTTCCCTCTCACCCCTCTCTCTCTTCCCCCCTCTCCCACCTCACTCTCTCCCCACCTCTCCCTCTTCTCTCTCTCCATTCACGCCCCCTCTGTCTCTCCCCCTCTCTCTCCCCACTGTCTCCCTGTCCCTTTCCCCCTCTCTCTCTCCACCTCCCTTTGAGAGTCTGTCCCTTCGGCACAGAGACTCTCGCGGCAGCGGCGCTTCTGACGGCCCGGGACACTCGCACTGTCCGGAGTGCTCCATGGCCAGAGCTGCAGCGAGCGACTCACTAGCCGCGCAAACACTCGACAGCGCCGCAAACTCACCAGTCCCGGCTCCCCGCATCTGTTCCCGCTGCTGGTTCTGCTTCCATCCCTCCCGCAGCCCCGGCTCTCCAACACTCGCGGACCATGCAGTTTATCCGAGTTTTGAAACTTTCGTTGATCACAAAAGCGTGAGAGTTGGCAGCCCTGCAGTCCCGCCATCCCGGGAATTAACCTTGTAAACACTCAATAGCAATAATGTCCTTCCTAAAATTAGGGGACCAAAACTGCACACAATAGGGAGGTTTCACGGCAGTCGGATCATAACCCATGACCCGTACTGTTGCTACGCTACTCCAAATGGAGTACACGCGATGAACTGCAGGTAGGCACTTACCATTGTTTCCAGCGTAGCGGGCCCGTTAAAACCCCCCCGAAAATGTCAATTTTTGCGCTGTAAATAATTATGGAAATCGGGATAAGCGTGAGAGACATTTAGCCTCCTTCAGAATTCTAAAAGTGTGGATAAATGACGGTAGATAGAAGTGAGAGCTGAAGGGACAACAACAGCCAGAGTACTTGGCGAACATTGGCCGTTTGCTCACTGCATTTCATCTTCTAAGGCATTATTTGTGTTTTTTCTTTATTCCTTTGGCATCTAAAAAGTTTCAGAAGTGATAAATCTGGCTGTAAATTTTTTTTAATCGCCCATGGTTCTCAAGTGGGTTTTTACGTACAAAATGAAAATGCATCTGAAGAAAAATTTACTGCCAGATTTATCACTTCTCAGACTTTTTAGATAGCAAAGGAATCAAGAAAAAACACAAATAATGCCTTACTTGATGAAATGCAGTGAGCAAATGCGATAATTCCCAATATTTTCAATTCCGATATCTGCACGGCCAATGTTCGCCAAGCACTTTAGCTGCTGTAGTCCCTTCAGTTCTCCCTTCTCTTTACCTTCATTTCGCTTCACTTTTGGATTTCTAAAGTTGGGTACATGTCTCTCACGCTTACCCCGAGTTCCACAATTTTTTTACAGCGCAAAAAATTCAACATTTTGGCGGTTTTTAACAGGTAGGAAAGTACGCGTTTCTTGTATTAATAACATATACTGGAGGTTACGGATGTCCTCCAGATGGATTGAGCGGCTCCCTGCGTCATGTCCTATGACCCAGTGACCTTACGTACAACCCCCCAATACTCCATGTGTGGTCTCACCAGGAATGGAGGGAGAGGGGAAGAGGCAGAGAGGTAGAGAGAGAGGGAGAGAGTGGGAGAGAGAGAGCGAGAGAGAGGGAGGGGGAGAGAGAGGGGGGGAGAGAGAGGGGGGGAGAGAGAGGGGGGGAGAGAGAGGGGGGGAGAGAGAGGGGGGGAGAAAGAGGGGGGGGGGTGAGGGGAGAGAGAGGGGAGGGGAGAGAGAGGGGGGGAGAGAGAGGGGCGTGGGGGAGAGAGAGATCGGGGGGGAGAGAGAGGGGGGAGAGAGAGAGAGGGGGGAGGAGAGAGGGCCTGGGAGAGATGGCGGGGGGAGAGAGAGAGGGGGGGAGAGAGAGGGGGCGAGAGGAGAGAGAGGGGGCGAGAGAGAGGGGGGAGGAGAGAGCCGGGGGGGGTGAGAGCGCGGGGGGGAGAAGAGGAGGGGGGACGGAGAGGGTGAAGAGCAGAGGGGGGGAGAGAGAAGGAGCGGGGAGGGGGAGAGAGAGGCAGAGAGGAGAGAGGCTAGAGGGAGGAGAGAGGAGGTGAACCGCCTGCAAGCGCCTGTGCCTGCTCCCCCTGGCCTGCATTAAAGGGAATACATGCGCCCCCCTGCTGCACTTAAGGAATGCATGCTCCACCTGCTGCATTAAAGGAAATGCATGCTCCCCCTGCTGCATTATAGGGAATGCATGCTCCCCCTGCTGCATTATAGGGAATGCATGCTCCCCCTGCTGCATTATAGGGAATGCATGCTCCCCCTGCTGCATTATAGGGAATGCATGCTCCCCCTGCTGCATTATAGGGAATGCATGCTCCCCCTGCTGCATTAAAGGGAATGCATCCTCCCTCTGCTACATTGCTGCCTCCCCCGCAGCGCTTCACCCTTACCTGCTTTGTTTTGCAGCTCGATACCCGCACCACACCCGGTTGGGTGGCGACCTCTTGTCCAAAGCAAAGATCCTGTAGCGGTGCAAGATCTTGACTCTTGTCCACAAAGGCGCTTCCGGTGGGAAGGGGACGCTTTAGAGCGGCGCACCGGCGCTGGCAAAGCGGGACGGCGGGTCTCAGGCGTCCGGGTGGAGGGCGAAACGCCGAATGTTGGTTCCGGGGTGGATTTTGTTGTTTTTTGGGGCATTGAGGGTGGGATGGAGAGAAAAAAGGAGGGGAAGAAGGAGGGAGGGAGGGACAGAGGTAGAGAGGGAGGGAATGAGTGTGAGATAAAGTTTAAGAGTTTTGAGAACGTTTTTAGAAAGTTTTGGAGAGATTGAGAGAGAGGGATGAGGGAGAGAGAGGGGGACAAAGGAGAGAGGGAGAGAGAAGTATTCACATCTCCCTCCCTCTCTGGTCATCACGGTGGCCCAGCAGTAGAGTTGCCGCCTCACGGCGCCAGAGACCCCGGTTCCATCCCCACCACAGGTGCTGTCTGTGCGGAGTTTGCATGTTCTCTCCCCATGACCTACGTGGGTTTTCTCCGAGCGCTCCGGTTTCCTCCCACACTCCAAAGATGTGCGGGTTTGTATGTTAATTGGCTTCTGGTAATGATTGTAAATTGTCCCCTAGTGTGTGTGTGTGTGTAGGATAGTATTAGTGTGCGGGGGTCGCTGGTCGGCACGGACTCGGTGGGCCGAAGGGCCTGTTTCCGCTCTGTATCTCCAAACTAAACTAGAATAAACTGGTTGAAGAACATAATTCAAACATCGAGTTGTCCACAAAGTGTAAAAGATGTTTTCATTTTATTTGGAAAGGCCACTAAAGAAAAGAGAGAAAAAGAGTTGTATAGGGTGATTTCACGAAAGGTCACTGGAGCGTAGATCCTCACCCACGTGACCGCAAAATCCAACTTGGGTACAAGCGTCACTTCCGGTACATGTTATTGATGCTGAAAACGCGCACTTTCACACCCGTTAAAAACCGCGAAAACGGCCCGTTTTTGAGCTGTAAATAACTGTGCCAGTCGGGGTGACCGTGAGACACAGTTATCTAACTTTACAGTCCAGAAGGTAGATAAAAACGAAGGTAAATACAAGAGGGAGCTGAAGGGGCAACAACAGCGGAAGTGTTTAGCGGACATTCGCCGTGGAGCTATAAAGATCGAAAATATCGGGAATTATCGCGTTTGCTCGCTGCATTTCATCAAAAGTAAGACATTATTGGCGTTTTATCTTTATTCATTTGTTATATGAAAAGTTTTAAAAGTGAAAAATCCGTCAGTAAAATTGCTGCAGTAAGATGCAAGCTAAGGAATGGGATAATTGTCAGCTGTTAATTGGACAAAATCAGGACATTTTATTATTAATATCCAATTAACAGCTGACAATTATCCCATTCCTTAGCTTGCATCTGAGTAAAATTTATTTCAAAACGCATTGATAGTTTACCATTATTTAAATGGTAAATGTAGCTTCAGAAGCGTTTTCATTTTGCATGTTAAAACCCACCTGAGAACCATGGGCGATTTTTCACTTTTAAAACTTTTCATATAACAAATGAATAAAGATAAAACGTCAATAATGCCTTACTTTTAATGAAATCCAGCGAGCAAACGCGATAATTCCCGATATTTTCGATCTTTATATCTCCGCGGCGAATGTCCGTTAAACACTTCCGCTGTTGTTGCCCCTTATGCTCCCTCTTGTATTTACCTTCGTTTTTATCTATCTTCTGGACTGTAAAGTAAGATAACTGTGTCTCACGGTCACTCCGACTGGCACAGTTATTTACAGCTCAAAAACGGGCCGTTTTCGCGGTTTTTAACGGGTGTGAAAGTGCGCGTTTTCAGCATCAATAACATGAAAGAAGTGACGCTTGTACCCCAGTTGGATTTTGCGGTCACGTGGGTGAGGATCTATGATCCAGTGACCTTTCGTGAAATCACCCTATAGGAGCAAAGAGGTCCTTCTGCAGTTGTACAGGGCCCTGGTGAGACCACACCTGGAGTATTGTGTACAGTTTTGGCCTGTTGGCCTTCATAACAAGAGGAGTTGAGTACAGGAGCAAAGAGGTCCTTCTACAGTTGTACAGGGTCCTGGTGAGACCACACCTGGAGTATTGTGTGCCACACACACGCACGCCCTCCACGCGCGCACGCACGGACGCCACCACTCTGAAGTTAACTAACGATTGAATAGGTGGTAGACACAAATGCTGGAGATACTCAGCGGGTGAGGCAGCATCTATGGAGTGAAGGAAATAGGCAACGTTTCGGACTGTGACCATTCTTCAGACGCTGGGGTCAAACTTGCAAATCTGCTCCGAAAGTGAAGACTGCAATTCCTTTAAAATGCATCCCTCTCTCTCTCCCCTCTCCTCTCCTCTCCTCACCTGCCCTCTATCTTTTCCTATCCCTCTGCCTTCTCCCTCCCGCTGACTGACGTCCCTCTCCTCCAATCACACGCCGCTTCCGGCTATCTGCAAGTCCCGCCTCATCGCCCGGTTGAGCGACGTCTCTCTCCGCCAATGAGGACGTCCGATCAGACAGAGGGCCGGATGTCCCGCCCCCGCCGTCCCGTCTGTGACGTCACCGTTGCATTTCACATCTGGGGTTTTGCAAGATTATTGCAATGAATTTAATGCATTTCACATCCCGGAGGGTTGCAATATCACTTTAATGCAACGCATTTGCTGCACTTAACATTGCAGGAGGGTGCAAAGTTATTCCAATGCGATGCAATTGTTGCATTTAACATTTTTGTGGGGTTCTGCAAGATTAGTGCAAATTAATGCATTGAACTTCCAAGCCTGGGTGGGGGGGTTGCATTACTTGAATGCAACGCGTTTGCTGCATTTAACATTGCAGGAGGGTGCAAAGTTATTCCAACGCGATGCATTTGTTGCATTTAACATTTGAGCTGTTTCACCTGATCTGAACCCAATGGAACGTGCCTTTTATATGCTGAAGAGAAAAGTGAAGGGGACTAGGCCCCAAAACAAGCATCAGCTTAAAGATGGCTGCAATGCAGGCCTGGCAGAGCATTACCAGAGAAGACACCCAGCAACTGGTGATGTCCATGAATCACAGACTTCAATAGACAATAGGTGCAGGAGAAGGCCATTCGGCATTTCCAGTCAGCACCGCCATTCAATGTGATCATGGCTGATCATCCACAATCAGTACCCCGTTCCTGTCTTCTTCCCATATCCCCTGACTCCGCTATCTTTAAGAGCCCTATCTAGCTCTCTCTTGAAAGCATCCAGAGAACCTGCCTCCACCTGAGGCAGAGAATTCTACAGACTCACAACTTTCTGTGAGAAAAAGTGTTTCCTCGTCTCCGTTCTAAATGGCTTACCCCTTATTCTTAAACTGTGGCCGCTGGTTCTGGACTCCCCCAACATCAGGAACATGTTCCTGCCTCTAGCGTGTCCAAGCCCTTAACAATCTTGTATGTTTCAATGAGATGCCCTCTCATCCTTCTAAACTCCAGAGTGTACAAGTCCAGCTACTCCATCCTCTCAGCATATGTCAGTCCCTCCATCCCGGGAGTTAACCTTGTAAACCTACGCTGCACTCCCTCAATAGCAAGAATGTCCTTCCTCAAGATATGGGACCAAAACTGCACACAATACTCCAGGTGTGGTCTCACTAGGGCTCTGTACAACTGCAGAAAGACCTCTTTGCTCCTATACTCAACTCCTCTTGTTATGAAGGCCAACAGGCCAAAACTGCACACAATACACCAAGTGTGGTCTCACGAGGGCTCTGTACAACTGCAGAAAGACCTCTTTGCTCCTATGCTTGACTACTCTTGTTATAAAGGCCAACATGCCATTCCCTTTCTTCACTGCCTGCTGTACCTGCATGCTTACTTTCATAGACTGATGAACAAGGATCCCCAGATCCCACTGTACTTCCCCTTTCCCCATTTAGATAGTAATCAGCCTTCCTGTTTTTGCCACCAAAGTGGATAACCTCACATTTATCCACATTAAACTGCATCTGCCCACTGCCCCAACCTGTCCAAGTCACCCTGCATTCTCATAGCATCCTCCTCGCAGTTCACACTGCCATCCAGCTTTGTGTCATCTGCAAATTTGCTAATGTTACTTTGAATCCCTTCATCCAAATCATTGATGTATATTGTAAATTGCTGCGGTCCCAGCACTGAGCCTTGCGGTACCCCACAAGTCACTGCCTGCCATTCTGAAAGGGACCAGTTAATCCCTACTCTTTGTTTCCTGTCTGCCAACCAATTTTCATGTCAGTACTCTACCCCCAATACCCAGTGCCAGATTTAGATGAAGAGAGGCCCTAAGCTGTTCCACTTGTGAGGCCCCCTCCGCGTTGGTTTTCAGCGCTGGCGGCGAGGCAGCGACCGGACAGCCATGGCGGGCAAATCTCCCACAATTCAAAACGAGGGAGAAAGTGCCCAGCGCCGACCAGTTGCCGTTGCAGTGCGCATGCGCAGGGCAGCCGAGGATGTGCTGGCCGTGGTTGTGCGCATGTGCAGGGGGGAGGACATGCAGGCCGCAGCAATGCGCATGTGCAAGGCGACCTGCCGTGCCGGCGGATGAGGAGCGAGCGGAGCCCAGCGGCCCGGACACGGATAGCGGGGGGAGAAGGAGAGAGAGAGATAGAGAGGGGGGCCGCCCAGAGTTGAACGGTAGGTGTCCTGCCTTGGCCGGAGGCCCCCCTAGACCTCGGGGCCCTAAGCTTAAGCTTGTCTACCTTATAGGTAAATCCGGCCCTGCCAATACCATGTGCCCTAATTTTGCCCACTAATCACCTATGTGGGACCTTATCAAATGCTTTCTGAAAGTCCAGGTACACTACATCCACTGGCTCTCCCTTGTCCATTTTCCTAGTTACATCCTCAAAAAATTCCAGAAGATTAGTCAAGCATGATTTCCCCTTCGTAAATCCATGCTGACTCGGACCGATCCTGTTACTGCTATCCAAATGTGCGGCTATCTCATCTTTTATAATTGACTCCAGCATCATCCGCACCAGCGATGTCAGGCTAACTGGTCAATAATTCCCTGTTTTCTCTCTCCCGCCTTTTTTTAAAAGTGGGATAACATTAGCTACCCTCTAATCCGCAGGAAATGATCCTGAATCTATAGAACATTGGAAAATTATCACCAATGCATCCACAATTTCTAGAGCCACTTCCTTAAGTACCCAGGAATACAGACCATCAGGCCCTGGGGATTTATCAGCCTTCAGTCCCATCAGTCTACCCAACACGATTTCCTGCCTAATGTGGATTTTCTTCAGTTCCTCTGTCACCCCAGATTCTCTGGCCACTACTATATCAGGAAGTTTGTTTGTGTCCTCCTTTGTGAAGACGGATCCAAAGTACCTGTTCAACTCATCTGCCATTTCCTTGTTCCCCATAATAAATTCCGCTTTTTCGGTCTTCAAGGGTCCAACTTTGGTCTTAACTAATTTTTTTCTCTTCAGATACCTAAAGAAGCTTTTACTATTCTGCTTTCGATCTTGTCCTCGGGCACTGTCTGTGTTGAATTTGCAAATTCTCCATGCAAGCGTGTGGGTTTCCTCCCACATCCCAAAGACGCATTTGCTTTGTAGGTTAATTTGTCTCTGTAAAATTGCCCCTAATGTGTATGGAGTGGGTGATGAAAGTGGGATAACAGAACTTGTATGAACGGGGAGACAAAAATGCTGGAGAAACTCAGCGGGTGAGGCAGCATCTCTGGAGCGAAGGAAATAGCCGACGTTTCGGGTCGAGACCCTTCTTCAGACTGATGTGAGGGTGGGGGGGCGGGAAGAGGAAAGGAAGAGACGGAGACTGGGCTGAGGAGAGCTGGGAAAGGGAGGAGAAAACGATGACCTGAAATTGAAGAAGTTAATGTTCACACCGCTGGGGTGTAAACCGGCCAAACAAAATATAAGGCGCTGCTCCTCCACTCTGGCCATGTGCTCCTCACTCTGGCCATGGAAGAGGCCCAGGACAGAAAGGTCGGATTCGGAACGAGTGGGGGAGTTGCAGTGCTGAGCCACCGGGAGATCAGGTTGGTTATTGCAGACCGAGCGGAGGTGTTGGGCGAAGCGATCGCAAAGCCTACGCTTGTTCTCACCGATGTGGAGCAGCTGATACCTAGAGCAGTGGATGCAATAGATGAGGTTGGAGGAGGTGCAGGTGAACCTCTGCCACACCTGGAAAGACTGCTTGGGTCCTTGAATTGAGTCAAGGGGGCAGGTAAAGCGACAAGTGTAGCGAGGGAAAGTGCCTGGAGAGGGGGTGGTTTGGGTGGGAAGGACGAATTGCTCAGGGAGTTACAAAGGGAGCGGTCTCTGCGGAAAGCCAACAGGGGAGGAGATGGGAAGATGTGACAAGTGGTGTGATTCCATTGATAGTCAAAAAAACTGGAGAAAATCAGCGGGTAAGGCAGCATCTATGGAGCAAATGAATAGACGACGTTTCGCGTCAAGACCCTTCTTCAGATTGATGTCGGGGAGGAGGGGACACGAAAAAGAAAGGAAGAGGCGGAGACAGTAGGCTGTGGGAGAGCTGGGAATGGCGGGGGGAGGGGGGGGAGGAAGAAAGCAAGGACTACTTGAAATCAGTGAAGACAATGTTCATACCGCTGAGGTGTAAACTACCCAAGCAAATATGGGGTGCTGCTCCTCCAATATGCGGTAGGTGTCACTCTGGCCATGGATGAGGCCCAGGACAGAAAGGTCGGATTCGGAATGGGAGGGGGAGTTGAAGTGTTGAGACACCGGGAGATCAGGTTGATTATTGCGAACTGAGTGGAGGTGTTGTGCGAAGCGATGGCCAAGCCTTGGTATTACCGAGGTTGTCATACGCTGAATAATACAACCACATTTTTGTTGGAAGGTGGAAAGAAATAATAGAAATTGCATTCATTGCAACGTGTAAAAAGAGTTGAGATACTGTATTATAATTTTGCTGCATGTCATTGCGGTATATACCATGTCTTGATTGGTGAATATGTTTAGTTTGTGACTTTATTTGAAGCAGAAATAATATGTGAATGTTTCATTGAGCATAATTCCGTCTGGAAACTACGCACTTCTTCCGAGCATATTATCGCACACATCATGCAAGCCGTCTTAAATGACCACCTAAATTGTCATTTGGCAACTTAAAAAGCTGCCGAGGTTGCCCGGCTGACAACAGAGAAAAAAAAATAAGTGAGAGCCCTGCAAGGTGTATAATATTTTTGACACTGTCAGAGGCCTTTCTTTCATATGCTATCAATGCATATGGGTTCAAACGCACAATAGTTTCTAAACAACCCATCAGTAATTTTACTTCGGAGTCACGTGAGTGACTACGTGAAGAACCCGCTTCCAACGCATGCGTGTCATATCGCTACAGCGCATTGCACGAGTCAACAGAAGGGTGGAGGACGTCCCCCAGTAACGGGAGAAGGAAAAAAGGACCAGCAAAAGGCAGGGAAGGACTCTGCATTTTTATTCACAGAAAAATGGACAGAGTGAAAAGGAAGCGGTCTGCAAAAAAGCTGCCCGAGAAACGCGTTGTAAACGTGGATGAACGGCAGAGACAGCAGCCGTCGGCTCTAGATACCTCGGTAGAGGAATCAGCTGTGCCAGAAATCATTCTGGCACCGACGAAACTTACTCACCGGCCGGGAGGCAAAGTTCAAACAAAAACGCACCATCTAGCAGAGCCCGACTTGGAGCAGCAGCGGGCGACCAGCCCGTATCAATATCGGACCAGGGCTGAACGGGTGCGGCAGACGGAACAAACCCGCTATGAGTGGCTGCATACGGAGCAGCCAGGAGAAACAACTGACCGGGAACAGACGTGGACCGAGAGTCAGGACCGGTGTGGCCAGCGGCGGGACGAGGAAAGCCCGCAAACCAGCACCCGTGAGTACCGGGGATGGGAACAGCTGGGATACAGAAAAGAGCAGCACACTGCTGAAAGGCTGCAAGAATGGGAGCAGCCAAAAATAGCAAGTGCAGCTCACCGTCTAAAGGAGCTGCTGGAGGAGCTCCTTCACAGTGGCAGTCCCATGAATGTGGAGCCTAGCCACAGTGGGCAGACAAGCCCCATATGGGTACCCCGTGAGGGACCCCTGAAATCTCGACCTCTTCGGAGGAGAGTGGGCAGGACCCTGATGGGCCAGACCCTGATCACACAGCTTCCCATGATCCTGAATCTGCAGAAAAACATACACTGCTGGACATGGTGGCTGATTACTTCAAACCAAGTCAAACAGGGGCAGACTTGGATTCCAGGATGGCAGCCAGTATTAACTACATGTCTGGCCATCAACTCCAACAACAAATATTCATAGAGACACTGGCCAGACATCTGCCACCTGGTAACTGTGATGCATTACAAATCCCCAGTGTCAACCAATGCATTTGGAAGCATATGGGGAAGGACATCAGGAACCATGATCTCAAAATCCAGAAAGCCTTAAAGGGGCTTACGGCAGGGATCACAGCTTACAACCGCACCCTGGACAAAACAGAGCAAACTAAAGGCCACCAAGACGCACTAGCCCTGTTCTGTAATGTACAATATGAGCTGAATAGCATGCGGAGGGCGGCTATTCAGCCAGCACTGGATCCTAAATATGCAACAATTTGCAAACAAAGAGCCGTTAAAACCCCAACCCTTTTGTTTGGGGAAGCCAAGACACTGGGGCTCATCAAAACCAGCGCAAAGGCTTATTTTGGATCACGGTACCAGCCACATGGAAGACCGAAAAGTGTGGCTTATATCAGTGGCAATGCCAGAACCCAATATAACCCGCAGCCGCCTTCTTTTAGGGTATGGCCAGGGACGGCCACCCTGGAAGATGCGGAAGCCTAAACCTCCAGTACAACCACGAACACGAATAAAAACAAAACCCCCTTTTTTCAAAAAACGAAGAAAATAATACAACCACCAGTAACCATGGAGGTAGGTGGGTGTGGTTCTTTTGTAAAAAAGGGACCCACGACGGTGGGAGGGAGGTTGCAATACTACAGTGACGAATGGTGTAAAATCACTACAGACTCGTATGTTCTAAGCAGTATTCAGGGTTATCTGATAGAATTTACTCATCCCAATAACCCCCCAGTACAACATACACCAGAAAGGCATTTCGTCCTTACAAAAACCGAACAATCTAAAGCCCACATGGAGCTACAACGATTGTATACAAAAGGTGTGATTGAGCATACTACTCATGAACAATTAAAATTTGTATCAAACATATTTATTAAAAATAAAAAAGATGGGGGTTGCAGGATTATCATTGACCTTTCAACCCTAAACACATTCGTTCAATATGTTCATTTTAAGATGGATACCTTTATCACTGCTAAAGAATTAGTATCAGCTGGTTTCTATATGACAAGCATTGACTTAAAAGATGCATACTATACAGTACCCATCAAAGGGGAACACAGACGGTAGTTAAGTGTAAATTGATACCAGAAACGAATATGGATTATCTAGGATTCACCATTAACACGGTCAATATGTTAGTAACTTTACCAATAAATAAAGCCGCAGCCCTATAGGAGGATTGCAGCGAGCTTCTTAACACCAACAGACCCTCCATTAGACGGGTAGGCCGGATAATTGGGAAGATTGTGGCTACATTCCCGGCCACACATTTTGGGCCATTACATTATCAAAATTTGCAAAGAGCAAAAATTAGAGCACTCAAATTTAACAAACGTAATTTTGATAGACCTATGGAGCTGCCTACGGAAGCTATAATTGAACTACAGTGGTGGGAACATAGCATTAGGTATTGCTCCAACCCCATCATTATTGACAACTCGTCTATGGTATTACAAAATGGTGTATCCAAAGAAACATTTGGATATCGGCAACATAAAGGTAAGCTAAATTCAGTGGCAGACACCAGGTCACGCAAATTTAATGAAAACACGGAATGGATGTTAAATAAAATGTATTTGCTGAAATTACAGCAAAATATGGTAGACCAGATATTGATATTTTTGCGTCCAGGTTGAATCACCAATTACCAAGGTATGTATCCTGGGAACCAGATCCTGGGGCAGAAGCTACAGATGCTTTCTCACTGCATTGGGGGAAATGGCGTTTTTTATGCTTTTCCCCCATTCTGCATCATCAATCGGGTACAAAGGAAAATTCAACAATATTCGGCATCTGGGATTCTCATAGTACCCGATTGGCCTACTCAACCGTGGTATTCGGTCATACAGGGGATGGTGTTAGAACCATGTTCCATTATTGGACATAGCCCGAATTTATTAATTCATCCAGTAACTGGAGGGGGGCAGTCACCCATGCCATAAGACTATGGATTTGTTGATTTGTAGAGTCTGAAAGACCCACTACACGGCATGGGGCTGTCAGACAGGACGATGAATCTCATCACATCCGCACAAAGACTGTCAACACGGAAGCAGTACCTCGGACACATCAAGAAATGGGGCATATATACTGCTTTGACAACAACCTAGACCAAAGGGCCAAGAACATTCCGGCCGTATTGGAATTCTTAACAAACCTCCATTATGATAAACGATTGGGCTACAGTGCCATCAATAGTGCCAGAAGTGCACTCTCCAATTACCTATCACAAGGAACGGAGCGGCACACGGTGGGAACGCACCCCCTGGTAACAAAACTTATGAGGGGCATATTCAATGCAAATCCCCCTAAAACCAAGTACTCCAAAATCTGGGATGTGGGTGTCGTTTTAAACATGCTGAGGAGCTGGTCGCCCATAAACAGCATTATCACTGCAGAAACTGACCATGAAGATGGTTATGCTCATGGCGTTAGTTACTGCACAACGAGTCCAGTCATTAAGCAAACTGAGCCTGGACTCCTTGATCATCTCACGAGAGAAACTGGTGTTTGTCATACATGAGTTAATAAAACAAACAGACCAGGTTCATCGGGTCAAGTGATTGAATTTATGGCATATCCATATGACGAACGTCTGTGTATAGCAAGACATATCCAATTATACATGGAATATACTAAGAGCATTCGAGGTCAGGAAATGGCTTTGTTAATTTCTTACAAGAAACCGCACAAAAGGGTCACGACCCAAACTATCTCAAGGTGGCTCAAATATGTCCTAAAGATGGCAGGAATAAACACTAATGGTTTTAAATCTCATTCCACCAGGGCTGCAGCAAAATCCGCAGCAAAAATTCTGAGGTACCCACGGACCAAATCCTCAGAATAGCAGGATGGTCATCCGAAAGGACTTTCCAAAGGTTTTATAATAAACCAGTTTTTGGAGCCATCATCATTTTCGGAAAGCATTTTACGTTCAATATTATAATTTGCCCGAAGGGTTACAGGGCTATGATTTCAATTAATAAATGTATTTTCTCGTTATATCACACAAGTCTTTGTATAAGTGTGTCTAAAATTGCTAATGATACTCTCTCCCGATACCCAAGGCAGTTGTGAAGCATGGACTCGTTCCACGGCATGAGGTCACAGAGCTTTGAAATCTTCACGTAGTCACTCACGTGACTCCGAAGTAAAATAGTAAGATTAAACGAGAACTTACCAGTTTGAAGTTTGATCTGTATTTTATGAGGAGGAACATTGAGGGAATACGTGCCCTCCGCTCCCACCTTCCTATGATCATATCAAAACTGGTATCTCTTTGATAATCTTACTATGTTAGGTCATTATAGTTTCTGTGACCTCACACCGCTGCTTTGAAGAATGACACGCATGCGTTGGAAGCGGGTTCTTCACGTATTCCCTCAACGTTCCTCCTCATAAAATACAGATCAAACTTCAAACTGGTAAGTTCTCGTTTAATCTTACTATTTTCCTTGCCCTCCATTTCAGAATAATACTGTTTTAAGCCAATGCGCGACACTAGCACTGGCAATAAATGAATAAATAAACAAGTAAATAAATAAATAAAAAGGACAGATAAATAAATAAATAAATAAATAAATAGATAAGCGCTTTCCAGCCCCTTATCTCATTGGCCACGCTCGGCTTGAAATCTGTGTCAA
>NC_045978.1:41733226-41812471 GCF_010909765.2 Amblyraja radiata | reverse complement strand
CACACGGGGCGACTTGACGCAAGAGTTACCGGAGTTTAACATCGTGGGAACCTCGTGCGATACAGTGCGGCATTCGTGGACCACCGTGGACCACCGTAGCGCTAACGGCAGTAATCGTGTAACTTGGTCACTCGGGAGAAAATTCAAGAATGTTTGAATTTCTCCAAGATTGACTTGTACACTTGTGGTTGAGTATTGCAACATTATATGAACGTAGTGGCCAGTGCGATATCCGTAATAACTCTTGCGGGTACCGTGGGAACTCCTGCGACGGTGAACCCGGAAGCTGGACAGAGGGAACAGAAGGTGAGTAAAAATTATCTTATGTGGGATTGAATTTAAAAAATAAATAAAATAAAGATTTGCATCCGCATATGGACATCAACTTATTCATGAGTTATGTTAATGAGATTCAAGAAAATAACTATAATCTTTAAAAGGGACTTTAAAAGGGACTTTACTGAAAGGTTACGCATTTTTATGGTCCGTGAGAAATTTTTCACATGTACTTCTTTGAGAGATACAGGTCGGAGTCCTCGGGTCCAGGGGTCCGGAACGCTACCAATCAATGTTGTACAGAGACCCGTGTAAGGAGTGAACTGCACATGCTGGTTTAAACCGAAGACAGACACAAAAAGCTGGAGTAACTCAGCGAGTCAAGCAGCATCTCTGGAGAAAAAAAGCTGATGTTTCGGGACGAGACACATCTTCAGACTCAATTCCGATTAGGCTGTCTGAAGAAGGGTTCCGGTGTTGGGGGAGTCCAGAACCAGGGTCCCAGTTTTACAGTCTACCGTGGGAACTCTTTAACTCAGTAAAGTAAAGTAGCCTTTATTGTCATATCAGCGCACAGGCAGCAGTTGACTGTTGCTCTATTCAGTTTCCCAGGGGGTCGGGACGGGACTGGAGTTGGGAGAGAAAGGTGGGGGAGTCGAGGGAGAGGAGGGGGAGACAGATGGGGGTGTCTTCATTTACTGACGGCGGGTGTCTGTCACTGAAACAGGCAGGTTAGATTTCACATCCACCTTGTGTGTGCCTCTCTCTCTCTCTCCCTCCCTCTTACACAGGCTGAGAGACTCTGCCTCTGTGAGTGTACGTCTCTTTCTCCCCCTCTCCCACACACAGTAAGACCGAGGTACTGTGCTCAGTCCATCTGTGTCTCCCACATACACAGTAAAATATGTCTCCAAATGAGCCAATTCAACCAAGGGAGGATATATATAGTGTGTGAAAAAAAAAGTTACATCATTTGTGTCACGTGTAGTTCACGATGTTCATTCAAGATTTAACGGGAAAGCTTGGGAAACGGACAAGTCACTCGCACAAATAGCAGAAATGCCGAGTACCGTGGGAACTCTTTATCTACTGCCGTTATATCGTGCGAGACTCGTGCTGGACCACAACCTCTTCACTCTGGTGACATCTTGCGTCAACTCGCCCCGTGAAAAGGCCGCTTCATTCTGTCTCTCTCTCTGTCTCTCTGTCTCTCCCCCGCACTCTCTCTGTCTGTATCTCTCTCCCTCTCGGTCTCTCTCTCTCCCCCTCTGTCTCCCTCTCTGTGTCTCTCACTCTCTCTCTCTCTGCATCTCTCTCTCCCTCTGTCGCTCTTCCTCTCTGTGTCTCTCCCCCCTCTCTCTCTGTGTCTCTGGACCTCTCTGTGTGTCTCTCTCTCTATGTCTCACCCTCTGTCTCTCCCTCTCAGTCTCTCTCTCCGTCTCTATCTGTGTCTGTCTCTCCCTGTCTGTCTGTCTCTCTCTCTCTCTCTGCATCTCTCTCTCCCTCTCCCTCTCTGTGTCTCCCCACCTCTCTCTCTCTCTCTGTGTCTCTGTACCACTGTGTGTCTCTCTCTCTATGTCTCACCCTCTGTCTCTCCCTCTCAGTCTCTCTCCGTCTCTATCTGTGTCTGTCTCTCTGTCTGTCACTCACTGTCTCTGTCTCTTGCTCTCTCTCCCTCTGTATGTCTTGCTCTCTCTTTCTCACCCCCTCTCTCTCATCCTGTCTCTGTCTCTGTCTCTCTGTCTCTCTCTCTGTATCTCTCTCTCCCTCTGTGTGTCTCTCTCTATCTCTCTCCGTCTCTCTGTCCCTCTCTGTCTCTCTCGCTGTCTCCCTCTCTTTCTCTTTCTTTCTCTCTCTCTCTGTTTTGCGCTGTCTCTCTCTCTCTCTCTCTCTTCCCTCTCTGTCTGTATCTCTCACTGTCCCTCTCTCTCCCTCCCTATCTCTGTATCCGTATCTCTCTTGCTGTCTCTCTCTCCCTGTGTCTGCCTGTTTCTCTCTCTCTCTCTCTCTGAATCTCTCTCCCTCTCTGTCACTATCTCTCTCTCTCTCCCTCTCTTTCACTCTCTCTCTGTCTGTGTACCTCTCTCCCTCTCTCTCTCTCTTTCTCTGTCTGTGTCACTCTCTGTTTCTGTTTCTCTCTCTGTCTCTCTGTCTGGCTGTCTCTCTCTCTTTCTTTGTCTCTCTCTCTCTCTCTCCCTCTCTCTCTGTATGTCTGCTTCTCTCTCCCTCTCTCTGTTTATCACTCTCTCACTGTATGTCTCTCTCTCCCTCTGTATCTCTCTCTCTCTCTCTCTCCCCTCTATCTGTCTCATTCTGTCTCTCTCTCTGTCTCTCTGTCTCTCTCCCGCACTCTCTCTGTCTGTGTATCTCTCTCCCTCTCGGTCTCTCTCTCTCCCCCTCTGTCTCCCTCTCTGTCTCTCTCACTCTCTCTCTCTCTGTATCTCTCTCTCTCTCCCGCTGTCTCTCTCCCTCTGTGTGTCTCTCTTTCTATCTCTCCTTCTGTCTCACTCCCTCTCTCACTGCCCCCCCCTCTCTCTGTCCCTGTGTTTGTCTATCACTCTCTCTCTCTGCCACTGTCTCGGTATCTCTGTCACTCTCTGTCTCTGTATCTCTCCATCTCTCACTGTCCCCCTCTCTCCCTGTGTGTCACTTTTTCTTTCTCTCCCCCTCTCTCTCTCCCACTGTATCTCTCTTTCTTTCTCTCTCTCTGTTTCCATCTGTCTCTCTCTCTCTAACTCTCCCTGTCTCTCTTTCTCTGCCTCTCTCTGTCTCCCCCCCTCTCTCTCTCTATCTCTCAGACTCTCTCTCGGTCTCTCACTATCTCTCTCTTAGTCTCTCGCTCTCTGAGTATCTTTGTCTGTCTCTCTCTCTGTCTCTATATCTCTCTCCCACTGTCTCTCTCTCCCTGTCTCTTTCTCTGCCTCTCTCTCTCTCTCTCTCTCTCTCTCTCTCTCTCTTTCTATATCTCCCACTCTCTATCTGTCTCTCTCTCTCCCTCTCCCTCTCTGTCCCCGTCTCTCTCTCCCTCTCCCCCTCTGTCTCTCTGTCCCACTGTCTCTTTCTCTCCGCCTCTCTCCCTGTCTCTCATGCTGTCTCTCTCTCTCTCTGAGTCTGTCTGTCTCTTCCTCTCTGCCTCCCTCACCTTCCCTCTCTGTCTGTCTGTCTCTCTCTCCGAGTGCCTCTCTGTCTTTCTCTCTCTCTCGCTGCCTCTCTCTCTCTCCCACTTTCTGTCTCTCTCTGTCTCTGGTCACTCTGTGTCTCTGTCTCTCTCTCTCTGGTTCTCCATCTCTCAGAGTATTTCTCTCTGTCTATGTCTCAGTCTCTCTGTCTGTCGCTCTCCTTCTGTCTGTCTCTCTCCATCTCTCTCTCTCTCTCTCTCTCTGAGTCTGTGTCTCTCCCTCTCTGCCTCCCTCACTTTCCCTCTCTGTCTGTCTCTCTCTCTCTCTGAGTGTCTCGCTGTCTTTCTCTCTCCCGCTGCCTCTGTCTCTGCATCTCTCTCTCCTCTCGCCGCCTCTCTCTGTCTCTCTCTCCCACTCTCTGTCTCTCTCTTTGTCTCTCTCTCTCTGTCTGTCTGTCTCTCTCTCTCTCTCTGGTTCTCCCTGTCTCTCAGAGTCTTTCTCTCTGTCTCAGTCTCTCTGTCTGTCGCTCTCCCTCTGTGTCTGTGTCTCTCTCCCCCTCTCTCTCTCTCTCTCTCACTCTGTTTATCTCTGTCTCTTGTTCTCTCTCTCTCTCTCTCTCTGTTTCTCTGTCTCTCTATCAATCTCAATTTCAATTTTCAATTAAAAAACTTTATTGGCATGATAAAAAAACATTGTTATATTGCCAAAGTATAAAACATGACATACATATTTAAAATGCATTTATAAATACACGTATACAGTGCATGGATAGATATGCCCCTGTACATAAACTCGCAATAGTCCTATAGCCCTTTATTGATTGCTACACGTTCTTGCAGCTGTAAGCAGTACAACACAATACCATAATCTCTTCTATATTCCTTTTTCAACTGCCAAATAGTGGTCACTTAACCTGTATTTGGTGAAGGTCTGTCTCTGCTTTATGTCTCTAACAGTTGAGAGATAGTCTGCCAATTTATAATCTCTTTTTAGGGCACGGTAACATTCTAATCTGCTTTGGCTTTTGGTTTCTTGATCCCAATGTTCCAAATATGTTTCTTTACATTGTTTGATAATTTGGTTCACTCTAACTGGTGATTGGGGATCAGTATTGATCTGAGGCCGGTCAGGATTTAACTGGATAGGGTTTAACTGAATTGGGGTAGTTAGTCTCAGTACCAACTGACACAGATAACTCTTTTCTGGGTTCCCCTCTTGTGTTTGAAGGGCTTTGGGTGGCTGGATTTAAGGTGATTCCAAAAATTTAATGCTCTTTTCTGGATATTTATTATCAGTGGGTATCTGCCTAATTCCACCCTACATGCGTTTGTTGGTGTTTTCCTTTGGATACGGAGGATGTTTCGACAAAATTCCGTATGCAGGGCCTCCGTTATATGTTTTTCCCATTTAACCATATAACAATTACAGCACGGAAACAGGCCATCTCGGCCCTACAAGTCCGTGCCGAACAACTTTTTTCCCTTAGTCCCACCTGCCTGCACTCATACCATAACCCTCCATTCCCTTCTCATCCATATGCCTATCCAATTTATTTTTAAATGATACCAACGAACCTGCCGCCACCACTTCCACTGGAAGCTCATTCCACACCGCTACCACTCTCTGAGTAAAGAAGTTCCCCCTCATGTTACCCCTAAACTTCTGTCCCTTAATTCTGAAGTCATGTCCTCTTGTTTGAATCTTCCCTATTCTCAAAGGGAAAAGCTTGATCACATCAACTCTGTCTATCCCTCTCATCATTTTAAAGACCTCTATCAAGTCCCCCCTTAACCTTCTGCGCTCCAGAGAATAAAGACCTAACTTATTCAACCTATCTCTGTAACTTAGTTGTTGAAACCCAGGCAACATTCTAGTAAATCTCCTCTGTACTCTCTCTATTTTGTTGACATCCTTCCTATAATTGGGCGACCAAAATTGTACACCATACTCCAGATTTGGTCTCACCAATGCCTTGTACAATTTTAACATTACATCCCAGCTTCTATACTCAATGCTCTGATTTATAAAGGCTAGCATACCAAAAGCTTTCTTTACCACCCTATCTATATGAGATTCCACCTTCAAGGAACTATGCACGGTTATTCCCAGATCCCTCTGTTCAACTGTATTCTTCAATTCCCTACCATTTATCATGTACGTCCTATTTTGATTTGTCCTGCCAAGGTGTAACACCTCACATTTATCAGCATTAAACTCCATCTGCCATCTTTCAGCCCATTTTTCCAAATGGCCTAAATCACTCTGTAGACTTTGGAAATCCTCTTCATTATCCACTATCTTGGTATCATCTGCATACTTACTAATCCAATTTACCACCCCTTCATCCAGATCATTGATGTACATGACAAACAACAAAGGACCCAACACAGATCCCTGAGGCACCCCACTAGTCACCTGCCTCCAACCCGACAAACTGCCATCCACCATTACCCTCTGGCTTCTCCCATTCAGCCACTGTTGAATCCATCTTGCTATTCCTGCATTTATACCCAACAGTTTAACCTTCTTAACCAACCTTCCATGAGGAACCTTGTCAAAGGCCTTACTAAAGTCCATATAGACAACATCCACTGCTTTACCCTCGTCAATTTCCCTAGTAACCTCTTCAAAAAATTCAAGAAGATTAGTCAAACATGACCTTCCAGGCACAAATCCATGTTGACTGTTCCTAATCAGACCCTGTTTATCCAGATGCTTATATATATTATCTCTAAGTATCTTTTCCATTAATTTGCCCACCACTGAAGTCAAACTAACAGGTCTATAATTGCTAGGTTTACTCTTAGAACCCTTTTTAAACAATGGAACAACATGCGCAGTACGCCAATCCACAAATTTACTATAACTATGGTGACTGAGCGGACCCCATACTTCACTACCATAAAGCACAATAGGCTGGATTACACTGTCAAATATTTGAAGCCAGATTTTAATTGTGATTTGGATGTTGTAGAATCTTCTTTTTATTGCATACAGAGCTCTTCGAGCTTTCACTTTTAGTGCATTCACTGCCATATTGAAGTTCCCTGATGCTGCAACAGTTCGACCAATGTAAGTATATCTCATAGTGTGTTCGATTCCAATACCATTGAGAGTAAATTTGTATTTATCTTCCTGACATCTGGGTCTTTTCTGAAAAATCATGGTGTTGGTTTTCTTTAGATTCACTGCCAGGGCCCAATGTTGGCAGTACTCATCAAGTAGGTCCAACTGTGGCTGCCGTCCCTGTTCTGTGGGGGACAGCAGAACCACGTCATCCGCATAAAATGGGGATTTTGCCTCTCCGTCCAGAAGACAGAGGCCCGGCGTTGTGCTCTGGTCCAACTTCACTGCCAAATCGTTGATATATACATTAAACAGTGTCGGGCTCAGATTGCAGCCTTGCCGGACGCCTCTTCTCTGGGCGAAGAGATCAGTGCGTTTGACCCCAATTTTCACGCCACATTTATTATTCAGATACATTGATTTGATAAGGTCATATACCTTCCCTCCTATACCACAACCGAGGAGTTTGTAATAAAGCCCTTCATGCCAAATAGAGTCAAATTCTTTCTCAGCCAATAAAACGGGCAAATATTTTCCCATTTTTGCTTGGTGTATATGTTTTTCAATGACTGTGGAGGGTTTAAATGTGGTCAGTGGTACGGTGTTTTGGGAGGAAGCCAATTCTCTCTGTCTCTGTCTCTCCCTCTCTGTAACTGTCACTCTTTCTCCCTCTCTCTATCTCTCTCCCTCTCTGTCTCTCTCCCTCTCCCTCTGTCTCTCCCTCTGTCTCTCCCTCTGTATCTGTCTCTCCCTCTGTATCTGTCTCTCTCTCTCTGTCTCTCTGTTTCTCTCTCTCTATCTCTCTGTCTCTCTCTCTATCTCTCTCTCTCACTCTCTCCCTCTCCCTCTCCCTCTGCATCTGTCTCTCTCGCTCTCTCTCTCCCTGTCTCTCACTCTGTCGCTCTCTCTGTCTCTCTCTCTGTCTCTCTCTGTCTGTCCCTCTCTCTCTGCCTCGCTCCCAGTCTCTCTCTCTCTTTCTCCGTCACTCTGTCTCTCTCTGTCTGTCTCTCAGTCTGTCTCTCAGTCTGTCTGTCTCTCTGTCTCTGTCTCCGTCTCTCCGTCTCTGTCTCTCTCTGTCTGTCTCTCCCTATCTGTCTGTCTCTATGTCTGTCTCTCTCTGTCTCTCCCTCTCTGTCACTCCCTCTCTGTGTGTCTCTCTCTCTCTATGTCTGTCTCTCTCTCTCTTTCTCTCTCTCTCTGTCTCTCTCTTTACGTCTCTGTGTCTGTCTCTCTCACTCAGCCTCTGTCTGTCTCCCTCCCTGTTTCTCCCTCTTTCTGTCCCTCTGTCTGTCTGTCTCTCTCTCTCTCTGTCTGTCTCTGACTCTCTGTCTCTGCCTGTCTTTGTCCCTCTCTGTCTCTGTCCCCCTCTCTCCCTCTATCTCTCTCTCTGTCTCTCTGTTTCTCTATCTCCCCCTCTCTCTGCATCTGTCTCTCTCTCTCACTACGTCTCTCTCTCCGTCTCTCTGTTTCTCTCTGTCTCTCCCCCTCTCTCTCTCTCTCACTCGCTGGGACAGAGGATTTGGGTGAACATAGACCCATTCCTGCCAACCGTGGGCCTAACTGCAGATAGATACATAACGTACTCAACACATAGGACAGGAAAGAGAAATGATCTGCAAATAGAAACGCCATTGGCCAGGACAGATATTTATAAGGACTCGTTCTTTGTAAGAGCCGCAAAGGAATGGAATAAACGAGACAACAATATCGTCTAAATGTTTAAGAAGGAACTGCAGATGCTGGAAAATCGAAGGTAGACACAAAATGCTGGAGTAACTCAGTGGGTGAAGCAGAATCTACGGAGCGAAGGAATAGGCGACGATTCGGGTCGAGACCCTTCTTCAGACTCAAGAACCATTTCCTTCACTCCATAGATGTTGCCTCACACGCTGAGTTTCTCCAGCATTTTTGTCTTACAACAAGAGTCAAATCAGCTTCACTGGACAATAGACAGCAGGTGCAGGAGGAGGCCATTCGTCCCTTCGAGCCAGCACCGCCATTCAATGTGATCATGGCTGATCATCCCTAATCTCCGTGGAAATGAAAAGCCATGGATGACAGCAGAGGTGCGCTCGCTGCTGAGGGCCCGTGATGCAACCTACAGAGCCGGTAACACAGCTGCTCTTCCATCTACCAGGGCTGCACTGGATAAAGGAATCAAGGCAGCGAAACGTGCCTATGCAGAAAAAATCCAGGGACACCTCTGTGACACAGGAGACACCAGGAGGATGAGGAAGGGAATCCAAACACTGGCGGGATACAAGGCAAGGCAGCAGGTGACTGACACCGACACTTCTCTTCCAGATAAACTGAACAATTTCTTTGCACGTTTTGATGCAGTTAACACCACACCCAAGGGGAGAGCCAGCCCCTGCTTACAAACTGACCAGCCAGTCCTGACCATAGACTCAATGGACACATGGAGAATCCTGTCTAAGGTCAACCCGTGGAAAGCAGTCGGGTTCTCCCTTAGTCAAGCCATTGTCCCCATATGCCTCAAAACCTCCGCAATAATCCCAATAGCAAAGAAATCAGTTGTGGCTTGCCTAAATGATTACTGCCCTGTCGCCCTAACCCCCATAGTAATGAAGTGCTTTGAACGCCTGGTTAAACCTCACGTTACTGCCAGCCTCCCCTCATCGTTAGACCCCCTCCAGTTTGCCTATCGCCCCAGCCGTTCTACAGAAGATGCCATCTCTACTATGCTGCACACAGTACTCACTCATCTGGAAAACAAAAACACCTACGCCAGAATCCTGTACATTGACTTCAGCTCAGCCTTTAACACCATCATCCCACAGAGACTTGTGGAGAAACTAACCCTGCTGGGTCTCAACACCACCCTGTGTCACTGGATCTTGGACTTTCTGACACAGAGACCGCAGTCAGTCCGTGTTGGCAAGAACACCTCAGGCTCGATCACGCTGAGCACCGGCTCCCCTCAAGTGTGCTCAGCCCGCTGTTGTTCACACTGCTCACACATGACTGTGCTGCCAGGTTCAGAGACAACAGGATTATAAAATTCGCAGATGACACCACAGTGGTGGGACTCATCAGTGGAGAGGATGAATCAATGTACAGGGAGAAAGTGAAACAACTAGTGGACTGGTGCGGCAACAACAATTTAGAATTAAACGTAGACAAAACAGAGATGATTGTCGACTTCAGGAGGTCGCAGCCCAAACACACACCCCTCAACATCAGTGGCACCACGGTGGAGAGAGTGGAGATCATAAAGTTCTTCGGAGTGCAAATCACAGACAGTCTCACCTGGTCCAGGAACAACACTGGGATTGTCAAACGGGCCCATCAGCGACTGCACTACCTGAGGAAACTCAAACAGGCCTCACTCCCCACCAACATCCTCAGGACTTTTTACAGGGGTACGGTGGAGTATGTACTCACGTACTGCATGAACACGTGGTACTCTAACTAACTGCTCAGACAGGAAGGCTCTGCAGAGGGTAGTGAGGGGAGCAGCGAGGATCATTGGCGTCTCCCTACCCTCGGTACAAGAACTGTTCTAGAGCCGCTGTCTGAAAAAAGCACTGAGCATAGCAAAGGACAGACTGCACCCCCTCCACACACACCTGGATCTCCTGCCATCAGGCAAGAGATACCGTAGCATCAAAGCCCGGACAACCAGACTGCTAAACAGCTTCCTTCCACAGGCTGTGAGGCTGCTAAACAGTCACTCCACCTGATTCTGCTGCGTTTTACACTGACAATTTAATAACTGGCACTGATTAATAACTCTGGCACTGGCTCAGGTCACTTAAATCAGCTGCCCTGGACATTTTATGACTGTTTTTACTTGTATTTTAATGTTGCAGTTTTTACCTGCACTTTTTTTTTAAACTATTCGTACTGTTTTATCAGGGACTGGATTGTTTTTTTTAATCGTTTTATTTTATACCTTGAACATGGATTTGTGCCTGGAAGGTCATGTTTGACTAATCTTCTTGAATCTTTTGAAGAGGTTACTCGGGAAATTGATGAGGGTAAAGCAGTGGATGTTGTCTATATGGACTTCAGTAAGGCCTTTGACAAGGTTCCACATGGAAGGTTGGTTAAGAAGGTTCAATTGTTGGGTATTAATGGTGGAGTAGCAAGATGGATTCAACAGTGGCTGAATGGGAGACGCCAGAGAGTAATGGTGGATGGCTGTTTGTCAGGTTGGAGGCCAGTGACTAGTGGGGTGCCACAGGGATCTGTGTTGGGTCCACTGTTGTTTGTCATGTACATCAATGATCTGGATGAAGGTGTGGTAAATTGGATTAGTAAATATGCAGATGATACTAAGATAGGTGGTGTTGTGGATAATGAAGTAGATTTCCAAAGTCTACAGAGAGATTTAGGCCATTTGGAAGAATGGGCTGAAAGATGGCAGATGGAGTTTAATGCTGGCAGGACAAATCAAAATAGGACGTACATGGTAAATGGTAGCGAATTGAGGAATGCAGTTGAACAGAGGGATCTAGGAATAACTGTGCATAGTTCCCTGAAGGTGGAATCTCATGTAGATAGGGTGGTAAAGAAAGCTTTTAGTGTGCTGGTTTATAAAAATCAGAGCATTGAGTATAGAAGTTGGGATGTAATGTTAAAATTGTATAAGGCATTGGTGAGGTCAATTCTGGAGTGCGGTGTACAATTTTGGTCGCCTAATTATAGGAAGGATGTCAACAATATAGGAGAGTACAGAGGAGATTTACTAGAATGTTGCCTGGGTTTCAGCAACTAAGTTACAGTAAGTAAGTAAGTTTTATTTATATAGCACGTTTTAAGTCAACTCGCATTGACACCAAAGAGCTTTACATAAAATAGATAATAAGTTTCCATACAAACCATAGAAAAAGGTTAAAAAATAAAGAAAATGGACACAACACATTAAAGAGTTCAACACAAACGTCCCCCCACAGCAGAATCAAAAATTTCCACTGTGGGGAAAGGCACCAGAAAGTTAAGTCCTCTTCCTCTGAAACACCTTGCAGCCAGTCCGATGATTTTCAGGGCCCTCTTGCCATGAAGATGGAATTCCGGCGTCGGGTGAAACAATTCCTCAAGCGGCTTGGAAAGTCTGGAGCGGCTGCCTCCTCCCCGGAGACCTCGTAGCCTTCAGGCCGCGCCGTTTGGAGTTCCGACCCCGGCAACTCGATCCCAGGCTCCGCGGCGCTCCAAATCCAGCGACGCCCGCGGCCGGACGCCCGCAGCCACAGCTCCGCGATGTTGGGAGTCGGCGGCCACAGCGCTCCGGAGCTTACCGCACGGTGACCCGGTAAGGCATCGCCTGCTCCCTGTTGGTATCCCAGAGCTGCGCCGCCGCCGCCGAAGCTGTAGTCCCGGCCGGTCCCGACAGGAAACGCCGCTCCATTCTCGATGGTAGGCCGCGAGGACGGGCGAAGAAGCAGCATGGAGGGATGCTGCCTCTCCGACCAGGTAGGGGACTAAGAATTAAAGTTTCCCCCTTCTCCCACCCCCCACATAAAAAACCTTCAACTAACTAACTAACGTTTTTTAACAGGACTTAAAATAAAAAAGAGAAAGGTTGAACAAGTTAGGTCTTTATTCTTTGGAGCGCAGAAGGTTAAGGGGGGGACTTGATAGAGGTCTTTAACATGATGAGAGGAATAGACAGAGTTGACGTGGATAAGCTTTTCCCATTGAGAGTAGGGAAGATTCAAACAAGGGGACATGACTTGAGAATTAAGGGACAGAAGTTTAGGGGTAATACGAGGGGGAACTTCAGTATTGATGTGGATAGAGAACTGGCTGGCAAACAGGAGGCAAAGAGTAGGAGTAAACGGGTCCTTTTCACAATGGCAGGCAGTGACTAGTGGGGTACCGCAAGGCTCAGTGCTGGGACCCCAGCTATTTACAATATATATTAATGATCTGGATGAGGGAATTGAAGGCAATATCTCCAAGTTTGCGGATGACACTAAGCTGGGGGGCAGTGTTAGCTGTGAGGAGAATGCTAGGAGACTGCAAGGTGACTTGGATAGGCTGGGTGAGTGGGCAAATGTTTGGCAGATGCAGTATAATGTGGATAAATGTGAGGTTATCCATTTTGGTGGCAAAAAACGGAAAGCAGACTATTATCTAAATGGTGGCCGACTAGGAAAAGGGGAGATGCAGCGAGACCTGGGTGTCATGATACACCAGTCATTGAAAGTAGGCATGCAGGTGCAGCAGGCAGTGAAGAAAGCGAATGGTATGTTAGCTTTCATAGCAAAAGGATTTGAGTATAGGAGCAGGGAGGTTCTACTGCAGTTGTACAGGGTCTTGGTGAGACCACACCTGGAGTATTGCGTACAGTTTTGGTCTCCAAATCTGAGGAAGGACATTATTGCCATAGAGGGAGTGCAGAGAAGGTTCACCAGACTGATTCCTGGGATGTCAGGACTGTCTTATGAAGAAAGACTGGATAGACTTGGTTTATACTCTCTAGAATTTAGGAGATTGAGAGGGGATCTTATAGAAACTTATATAATTCTTAAGGGGTTGGACAGGCTAGATGCAGGAAGATTGCTCCCGATGTTGGGGAAGTCCAGGACAAGTGGTCACAGTTTAAGGATAAGGGGGAAATCCTTTAAAACCGAGATGAGAAGAACTTTTTTCACACAGAGAGTGGTGAATCTCTGGAACTCTCTGCCACAGAGGGTAGTCGAGGCCAGTTCATTGGCTATATTTAAGAGGGAGTTAGATGTGGCCCTTGTGGCTAAGGGGATCAGAGGGTATGGAGAGAAGGCAGGTACGGGATACTGAGTTGGATGATCAGCCATGATCATATTGAATGGCGGTGCAGGCTCGAAGGGCCAAATGGCCTACTCCTGCACCTAATTTCTATGTTTCTATGTTTACTCAGAGAGTGGTAGCTGTGTGGAATGAGCTTCCAGTGGAAGTGGTGGAGGCAGGTTCGATTTTATCATTTAAAAATAAATTGGATAGGTAAATGGATGGGAAAGGAATGGAGGGTTATGGTCTGAGTGCAGGTAGATGGGACTAGGGGAAAATAAGTGTTCGGCACGGACATGAAAGGCTGAGATGGCCTGTTTCTGTGCTGTAATTGGTATATGGTTATGCGTGAAATGTTTTAATGCTCCGGTATTCCCTGGGAAACGTCTTCTCATTTTGCACTGGACAACTGTTGCTTTGCAAGATGACAATAAAGGATGATAATGATAATAATAATAATAATAATAATGAGAATCAGTACCCCGTTCCTGCCTTCTCCCCATATCCCCTGACTCCGTGGAAGCAGAAGCAGCGGCAGGGACATATGCGGACGGGGAGCGGGGCTGACGAGTGTTTGCCGGGCTGGCGAGTCGCTCACTGCAGCTCCGGCCATGGAGCAGCCTCAGTTCAAGAGTCCAGGGCCGTCGGAGGCGTCGAAGCGTTGCGCCGCTGCCGTGAGAGTCTCTGTGCCAAATTCGCCCAGGTGACCAGCATGGATCAGGCTGCGGCTCGGTGCATCCTGGAGGACAACCAGTGGCTGCTGGAAGTAGATACGGTGGAAGATAGTGGACTTCTAATGGGGGTGGTTGGAGAAAGCATCCTGCTTGCCTGCTAGATTTTCACTTACTGTAACTGCAGGATCACAGAATTTCTCACAACAGAGCGAGAGAAATTTGTGATCAGCGTGAGAATTTGTTGAAATGCGTGATTCTCACGCTCAATGCATGGGAGTTGACAGCCCTGCCTCTCTATCCCCCTCTCCCTCCCCACCCCCTCTCTCTCTCTCTCCTCTCTCTTTCTCTCCCCATCTCTCTCCAACCTCACTCTCATCCCTCTCTCTCCCTCTCCCGCTCTCTCTCCTCTCAACCCCCCCCTCTCTCCCCCCTCCCCCTTTCTCTCTCGTCTCACCCTTCCCTCTCTCTTCTCTCTCCCCCCTCTCTCCTCTCTTCCCCACTCTCTCCCCTCTCTCTCTCTCCCCCCCCTCTCCCTCCCACCTCACTCTCCCCCTCTCGTCCCCTCTCCCCTCTATTTCCCCTAACTCTCTCTCCCCTAACTCTCTCTGCCCCCCCTCGCTCCCCCTCTTCCGCTCTCTCTCCCCTCTCCCTCCCACCTCACTCTCCCCCTCTCCTCTCCCTCCTCTTTCTCCAGCTCTCTCTCCCCTCTTTCCCTTAACTCTCTCTCCCCTCTCTCTCTCTCCCTTTCTTCTCTCTCCCACTCTTCTCTCTCCCTCCCTCTCTTCCCCCCTCTCTCTCTCTTTCTCCCTCCCTCTATCTCCCTCTCTAAACACTCTCCCCTCTCTCTCTCTCTGTCTCTCCTCTCACCTCTCTCTCTTCCCCCCTCTCTCTCCCCCCATTTCTCCCTCCCACCTCACTCTCCCCTGGCTCTCTCTCCCCTCTCTCTTTCTCCTCTGTCTCTATCTCCTCTTTCTCTTTG
This sequence comes from Amblyraja radiata, assembly GCF_010909765.2. Lineage (NCBI taxonomy): Eukaryota > Metazoa > Chordata > Chondrichthyes > Rajiformes > Rajidae > Amblyraja > Amblyraja radiata. The sequence goes on along the minus strand of NC_045978.1, from coordinate 41,797,622 downwards.
CCCCTCCATCTCTCTATCTTTCCCCCTATCTCTCTTCCATTCTCTCCTACCCTCTCCTCCCTCTCCACCACCTCTCTTCCCTCTCACCCCTCTCACCCCTCTCTCTCTTCCCCCCCTCTCCCACCTCACTCTCTCCCCACCTCTCCCTCTTCTCTCTCTCCATTCACGCCCCCTCTGTCTCTCCCCCTCTCTCCCCACTGTCTCCCTGTCCCCTTCCCCCCTCTCTCTCTCCACCTCCCTTTGAGAGTCTGTCCCTTCGGCACAGAGACTCTCGCGGCAGCGGCGCTTCTGACGACCCGGGACACTCGCACTGTCCGGAGTGCTCCATGGCCAGAGCTGCAGCGAGCGACTCACTAGCCGCGCAAACACTCGACAGCGCCGCAAACTCACCAGTCCCGGCTCCCCGCATCTGTTCCCGCTGCTGGTTCTGCTTCCATCCCTCCCGCAGCCCCGGCTCTCCAACACTCGCGGACCATGCAGTTTATCCGAGTTTTGAAACTTTCGTTGATCACAAAAGCGTGAGAGTTGGCAGCCCTACAGTCCCGCCATCCCGGGAATTAACCTTGTAAACACTCAATAGCAAGAATGTCCTTCCTAAAATTAGGGGACCAAAACTGCACACAATAGGGAGGTTTCACGGCAGTCGGATCATAACCCATGACCCGTCCTGTTGCTACGCTACTCCAAATGGAGTACACGCGATGAACTGCAGGTAGGCACTTACCATTGTTTCCAGCGTAGCGGGCCCGTTAAAACCCCCCCCGAAAATGTCAATTTTTGCGCTGTAAATAATTATGGAAATCGGGATAAGCGTGAGAGACATTTAGCCTCCTTCAGAATTCCAAAAGTGTGGATAAATGACGGTAGATAGAAGTGAGAGCTGACAACAACAGCCAGAGTACTTGACGACATTGGCCGTTTGCTCACTGCATTTCATCTTCTAAGGCATTATTTGTGTTTTTTCTTTATTCCTTTGGCATCTAAAAAGTTTCAGAAGTGATAAATCTGGCTGTAAATCGCCCATGGTTCTCAAGTGGGTTTTTACGTACAAAATGAAAATGCATCTGAAGAAAAATTTACTGCCAGATTTATCACTTCTCAGACTTTTTAGATAGCAAAGGAATCAAGAAAAAACACAAATAATGCCTTACTTGATGAAATGCAGTGAGCAAATGCGATAATTCACAATATTTTCAATTCCGATATCTGCACGGCCAATGTTCACCAAGCACTTTAGCTGCTGTAGTCCCTTCAGTTCTCCCTTCTCTTTACCTTCATTTCGCTTCACTTTTGGATTTCTAAAGTTGGGTACATGTCTCTCACACTTACCCCGCGTTCCACAATTTTTTTACAGCGCAAAAAATTCAACATTTTGGCGGTTTTTAACAGGTAGGAAAGTACGCGTTTCTTGTATTAATAACATATACTGGAGGTTACGGATGTCCTCCAGATGGATTGAGCGGCTCCCTGCGTCATGTCCTATGACCCAGTGACCTTACGTACAACCCCCCAATACTCCAGGTGTGGTCTCACCAGGGATGGAGGGAGAGGGGAAGAGGCAGAGAGGTAGAGAGAGAGGGGGAGAGTGGGAGAGAGAGAGAGAGGGAGAGGGAGAGGGGGAGAGGGAGAGAGAGAGGGAGAGGGAAGGAGGGGGAGAGAGAGGGAGAGAGAGAATGAGAGGGAGGGAGAGGGGGGGAGAGAGAGAGAGAGAGAGGGAGGGGGAGAGAGGGAGGGAGAGAGAGAGGGGGAGGGAAGGAGGGAGAGAGAGAGGGGGAGGGAAGGGGGGAGAGAGAGAGGGGGAGGGAAGGGGGGAGAGAGAGAGGGAGAGGGGGAGGGGAGAGAGAGAGAGAGAGGGGGAGGGAGAGGGGGAGGGAAGGGGGGAGAGAGAAGGGGGGGAGAGAGAGAGCGTGGGAGAGGCAGAGAGGGAGAGATAGAGGGAGAGAGAGGAGTGAACCGCCTGCAAGCGCCTGTGCATGCTCCCCCTGCTGCATTATAGGGAATGCATGCTCCCCCTGCTGCATTAAAGGGAATGCATGCTCCCCTGCTGCATTAAAGGGAATGCATGCTCCCCCTGCTGCATTAAAGGGAATGCATGCTCCCCCTGCTGCATTGCTGCCTCCCCCGCAGCGCTTCACCCTTACCTGCGTTGTTTTGCAGCTGGATACCCGCACCACACCCGGTTGGGTGGCGACCTCTTGTCCAAAGCAAAGATCCTGTAGCGGAGCAAGATCTTGACTCTTGTCCACAAAGGCGCTTCCGGAGGGAGGGGGACGCTTTAGAGCGGCGCACCGGCGCTGGCAAAGCGGGACGGCGGGTCTCAGGCGTCCGGGTGGAGGGCGAAACGCCGAATGTTGGTTCCGGGGTGGATTTTGTTGTTTTTTGGGACATTGAGGGTGGGATGGAGAGAAAAAAGGAGGGGAAGAAGGAGGGAGGGAGGGACAGAGGTAGAGAGGGAGGGAATGAGTGTGAGATAAAGTTTAAGAGTTTTGAGGACGTTTTTAGAAAGTTTTGGAGAGATTGAGAGAGAGGGATGAGGGAGAGAGAGGGGGACAAAGGAGAGAGGGAGAGAGAAGTATTCACATCTCCCTCCCTCTCTGGTCATCACGGTGGCCCAGCAGTAGTTGCCGCCTCACGGCGCCAGAGACCCCGGTTCCATCCCCACCACAGGTGCTGTCTGTGCGGAGTTTGCATGTTCTCTCCCCATGACCTACGTGGGTTTTCTCCGGGCGCTCCGGTTTCCTCCCACACTCCAAAGATGTGCGGGTTTGTATGTTAATTGGCTTCTGGTAATGATTGTAAATTGTCCCCTAGTGTGTGTGTGTGTAGGATAGTATTAGTGTGCGGGGGTCGCTGGTCGGCACGGACTCGGTGGGCCGAAGGGCCTGTTTCCGCTCTGTATCTCCAAACTAAACTAGAATAAACTGGTTGAAGAACATAATTCAAACATCGAGTTGTCCACAAAGTGTAAAAGATGTTTTCATTTTATTTGGAAAGGCCACTAAAGAAAAGAGAGAAAAAGAGTTGTATAGGGTGATTTCACGAAAGGTCACTGGAGCGTAGATCCTCACCCACGTGACCGCAAAATCCAACTTGGGTACATGCGTCACTTCCGGCACATGTTATTGATGCTGAAAACGCGCACTTTCACACCCGTTAAAAACCGCGAAAACGGCCCGTTTTTGAGCTGTAAATAACTGTGCCAGTCGGGGTGACCGTCAGACACAGTTATCTAACTTTACAGTCCAGAAGGTAGATAAAAACGAAGGTAAATACAAGAGGGAGCTGAAGGGGCTACAACAGCGGAAGTGTTTAGCGGACATTCACCGTGGAGATATAAAGATCGAAAATATCGGGAATTATCGCGTTTGCTCGCTGCATTTCATCAAAAGTAAGACATTATTGGCGTTTTATCTTTATTCATTTGTTACATGAAAAGTTTTAAAAGTGAAAAATCCGTCAGTGAAATTGCTGCAGTAAGATGCAAGCTAAGGAATGGGATAATTGTCAGCTGTTAATTGGACAAAATCAGGACATTTTATTATTAATATCCAATTAACAGCTGACAATTATCCCATTCCTTAGCTTGCATCTGAGTAAAATTTATTTCAAAACGCATTGATAGTTTACCATTATTTAAATGGTAAATGTAGCTTCAGAAGCGTTTTCATTTTGCATGTTAAAACCCACCTGAGAACCATGGGCGATTTTGCAATTTTACTGACAGATTTTTCACTTTTAAAACTTTTCATGTAACAAATGAATAAAGATAAAACGTCAATAATGCCTTACTTTTGATGAAATGCAGCGAGCAAACGCGATAATTCCCGATATTTTCGATCTTTATATCTCCACGGCGAATGTCCGCTAAACACTTCCGCTGTTGTTGCCCCTTATGCTCCCTCTTGTATTTACCTTCGTTTTTATCTATCTTCTGGACTGTAAAGTAAGATAACTGTGTCTCACGGTCACTCCGACTGGCACAGTTATTTACAGCTCAAAAACGGGCCGTTTTCGCGGTTTTTAACGGGTGTGAAAGTGCGCGTTTTCAGCATCAATAACATGTACCGGAAGTGACGCTTGTACCCCAGTTGGATTTTGCGGTCACGTGGGTGAGGATCTATGATCCAGTGACCTTTCGTGAAATCACCCTATAGGAGCAAAGAGGTCCTTCTGCAGTTGTACAGGGCCCTGGTGAGACCACACCTGGAGTATTGTGTACAGTTTTGGCCTGTTGGCCTTCATAACAAGAGGAGTTGAGTACAGGAGCAAAGAGGTCCTTCTACAGTTGTACAGGGTCCTGGTGAGACCACACCTGGAGTATTGTGTGCCACACACACGCACGCCCTCCACGCGCGCACGCACGGACGCCACCACTCTGAAGTTAACTAACGATTGAATAGGTGGTAGACACAAATGCTGGAGATACTCAGCGGGTGAGGCAGCATCTATGGAGTGAAGGAAATAGGCAACGTTTCGGACTGTGACCATTCTTCAGACGCTGGGGTCAAACTTGCAAATCTGCTCCGAAAGTGAAGACTGCAATTCCTTTAAAATGCATCCCTCTCTCTCTCCCCTCTCCTCTCCTCTCCTCACCTGCCCTCTATCTTTTCCTATCCCTCTCCCTTCTCCCTCCCGCTGACTGACGTCCCTCTCCTCCAATCACACGCCGCTTCCGGCTATCTGCAAGTCCCGCCTCATCGCCCGGTTGAGCGACGTCTCTCTCCGCCAATGGGTACGTCCGATCAGACAGAGGGCCGGATGTCCCGCCCCCGCCGTCCCGTCTGTGACGTCACCGTTGCATTTCACATCTGGGGTTTTGCAAGATTATTGCAATGAATTTAATGCATTTCACATCCCGGAGGGTTGCAATATCACTTTAATGCAACGCATTTGCTGCACTTAACATTGCAGGAGGGTGCAAAGTTATTCCAATGCGATGCAATTGTTGCATTTAACGCTGAAGAGAAAAGTGAAGGGGACTAGGCCCCAAAACAAGCATCAGCTTAAAGATGGCTGCAATGCAGGCCTGGCAGAGCATTACCAGAGAAGACACCCAGCAACTGGTGATGTCCATGAATCACAGACTTCAATAGACAATAGGTGCAGGAGAAGGCCATTCGGCATTTCCAGTCAGCACCGCCATTCAATGTGATCATGGCTGATCATCCACAATCAGTACCCCGTTCCTGTCTTCTTCCCATATCCCCTGACTCCGCTATCTTTAAGAGCCCTATCTAGCTCTCTCTTGAAAGCATCCAGAGAACCTGCCTCCACCTGAGGCAGAGAATTCCACAGACTCACAACTTTCTGTGAGAAAAAGTGTTTCCTCGTCTCCGTTCTAAATGGCTTACCCCTTATTCTTAAACTGTGGCCGCTGGTTCTGGACTCCCCCAACATCAGGAACATGTTCCTGCCTCTAGCGTGTCCAAGCCCTTAACAATCTTGTATGTTTCAATGAGATGCCCTCTCATCCTTCTAAACTCCAGAGTGTACAAGTCCAGCTACTCCATCCTCTCAGCATATGTCAGTCCCTCCATCCCGGGGGTTAACCTTGTAAACCTACGCTGCACTCCCTCAATAGCAAGAATGCCCTTCCTCAAAATATGGGACCAAAACTGCACACAATACTCCAGGTGTGGTCTCACTAGGGCTCTGTACAACTGCAGAAAGACCTCTTTGCTCCTATACTCAACTCCTCTTGTTATGAAGGCCAACAGGCCAAAACTGTACACAATATACCAAGTGTGGTCTCACGAGGGCTCTGTACAACTGCAGAAAGACCTCTTTGCTCCTATGCTTGACTACTCTTGTTATAAAGGCCAACATGCCATTCCCTTTCTTCACTGCCTGCTGTACCTGCATGCTTACTTTCATAGACTGATGAACAAGGATCCCCAGATCCCGCTGTACTTCCCCTTTCCCCATTTAGATAGTAATCGGCCTTCCTGTTTTTGCCACCAAAGTGGATAACCTCACATTTATCCACATTAAACTGCATCTGCCCACTGCCCCAACCTGTCCAAGTCACCCTGCATTCTCATAGCATCCTCCTCACAGTTCACACTGCCATCCAGCTTTGTGTCATCTGCAAATTTGCTAATGTTACTTTGAATCCCTTCATCCAAATCATTGATGTATATTGTAAATTGCTGCGGTCCCAGCACTGAGCCTTGCGGTACCCCACAAGTCACTGCCTGCCATTCTGAAAGGGACCAGTTAATCCCTATTCTTTGTTTCCTGTCTGCCAACCAATTTTCATGTCAGTACTCTACCCCCAATACCCAGTGCCGGATTTAGATGAAGAGAGGCCCTAAGCTGTTCCACTTGTGAGGCCCCCTCCGCGTTGGTTTTCAGCGCTGGCGGCGAGGCAGCGACTGGACAGCCATGGCGGGCAAATCTCCCACAATTCAAAACGAGGGAGAAAGTGCCCAGCGCCGACCAGTTGCCGTTGCAGTGCGCATGCGCAGGGCAGCCGATGATGTGCTGGCCGTGGTTGTGCGCATGTGCAGGGGGAGGACATGCAGGCCGCAGCAATGCGCATGTGCAAGGCGACCTGCCGTGCCGGCGGATGAGGAGCGAGCGGAGCCCAGCGGCCCGGACACGGATAGCGGGGGGAGAAGGAGAGAGAGAGATAGAGAGGGGGGTCGCCCAGAGTTGAACGGTAGGTGTCCTGCCTTGGCCGGAGGCCCCCCTAGACCTCGGGGCCCTAAGCTTAAGCTTGTCTAGTTTATAGGTAAATCCGGCCCTGCCAATACCATGTGCCCTAATTTTGCCCACTAATCACCTATGTGGGACCTTATCAAATGCTTTCTGAAAGTCCAGGTACACTACATCCACTGGCTCTCCCTTGTCCATTTTCCTAGTTACATCTTCAAAAAATTCCAGAAGATTAGTCAAGCATGATTTCCCCTTCGTAAATCCATGCTGATCCTGTTACTGCTATCCAAATGTACGGCTATCTCATCTTTTATAATTGACTCCAGCATCATCCGCACCAGCGATGTCAGGCTAACTGGTCAATAATTCCCTGTTTTCTCTCTCCCGCCTTTTTTAAAAAGTGGGATAACATTAGCTACCCTCTAATCCGCAGGAAATGATCCTGAATCTATAGAACATTGGAAAATTATCACCAATGCATCCACAATTTCTAGAGCCACTTCCTTAAGTACCCAGGAATACAGACCATCAGGCCCTAGGGATTTATCAGCCTTCAGTCCCATCAGTCTACCCAACACCATTTCCTGCCTAATGTGGATTTTCTTCAGTTCCTCTGTCACCCCAGATTCTCTGGCCACTACTATATCAGGAAGTTTGTTTGTGTCCTCCTTTGTGAAGACGGATCCAAAGTACCTGTTCAACTCATCTGCCATTTCCTTGTTCCCCATAATAAATTCCCCTTTTTCGGTCTTCAAGGGTCCAACTTTGGTCTTAACTAATTTTTTTCTCTTCAGATACCTAAAGAAGCGTTTACTATTCTGCTTTCGATCTTGTCCTCGGGCACTGTCTGTGTTGAATTTGCAAATTCTCCATGCAAGCGTGTGGGTTTCCTCCCACATCCCAAAGACGCATTTGCTTTGTAGGTTAATTTGTCTCTGTAAAATTGCCCCTAATGTGTATGGAGTGGGTGATGAAAGTGGGATAACAGAACTTGTATGAACGGGGAGACAAAAATGCTGGAGAAACTCAGCGGGTGAGGCAGCATCTCTGGAGCGAAGGAAATAGCCGACGTTTCGGGTCGAGACCCTTCTTCAGACTGATGTGAAGGTGGGGGGGTGGGGGGGGGGGGCGGGAAGAGGAAAGGAAGAGGCGGAGACTGGGCTGAGGAGAGCTGGGAAAGGGAGGAGAAAACGATGACCTGAAATTGAAGAAGTTAATGTTCACACCGCTGGGGTGTAAACCGGCCAAACAAAATATAAGGCGCTGCTCCTCCACTCTGGCCATGTGCTCCTCACTCTGGCCATGGAAGAGGCCCAGGACAGAAAGGTCGGATTCGGAACGAGTGGGGGAGTTGCAGTGCTGAGCCACCGGGAGATCAGGTTGGTTATTGCAGACCGAGCGGAGGTGTTGGGCGAAGCGATCGCAAAGCCTACGCTTGTTCTCACCGATGTGGAGCAGCTGATACCTAGAGCAGTGGATGCAATAGATGAGGTTGGAGGAGGTGCAGGTGAACCTCTGCCACACCTGGAAAGACTGCTTGGGTCCTTGAATTGAGTCAAGGGGGCAGGTAAAGCGACAAGTGTAGCGAGGGAAAGTGCCTGGAGAGGGGGTGGTTTAGGTGGGAAGGACGAATTGCCCAGGGAGTTACAAAGGGAGCGGTCTCTGCGGAAAGCCAACAGGGGAGGAGATGGGAAGATGTGACAAGTGGTGTGATTCCATTGATAGTCAAAAAAACTGGAGAAAATCAGCGGGTAAGGCAGTATCTATGGAGCAAATGAATAGACGACGTTTCGCGTCAAGACCCTTCTTCAGATTGATGTCGGGGAGGAGGGGACACGAAAAAGAAAGGAAGAGACGGAGCCAGTAGGCTGTGGGAGAGCTGGGAATGGCGGGGGGAGGGGGGGGAGGAAGAAAGCAAGGACTACTTGAAATCAGTGAAGACAATGTTCATACCGCTGAGGTGTAAACTACCCAAGCAAATATGGGGTGCTGCTCCTCCAATATGCGGTAGGTGTCACTCTGGCCATGGAGTAGGCCCAGGACAGAAAGGTCGGATTCGGAATGGGAGGGGGAGTTGAAGTGTTGAGACACCGGGAGATCAGGTTGATTATTGCGAACTGAGTGGAGGTGTTGTGCGAAGCGATGGCCAAGCCTTGGTATTACCGAGGTTGTCATACGCTGAATAATACAGCCACATTTTTGTTGGAAGGTGGAAAGAAATAATAGAAATTGCATTCATTGCAACGTGTAAAAAGAGTTGAGATACTGTATTATAATTTTGCTGCATGTCATTGCGGTATATACCATGTCTTGATTGGTGAATATAACCATATAACCATATAACCATATAACAATTACAGCACGGAAACAGGCCATCTCGACCCCTCTAGTCCGTGCCGAACACATAATCTCCCCTAGTCCCATATACCTGCGCTCAGACCATAACCCTCCATTCCTTTCCCATCCATATAACTATCCAATTTATTTTTAAATGATAAAAACGAACCTGCCTCCACCACCTTTACTGGAAGCTCATTCCACACAGCTACCACTCTCTGAGTAAAGAAGTTCCCCCTCATGTTACCCCTAAACTTCAGTCCCTTAATTCTCAAGTCATGTCCCCTTGTTTGAGTCTTCCCTACTCTCAGTGGGAAAAGCTTTTCCACGTCAACTCTGTCTATCCCTCTCATCATTTTAAAAACCTATATCAAGTCCCCCCTTAACCTTCTGCGCTCCAAAGAATAAAGCCCTAACTTGTTCAACCTTTCTCTGTAACTTAGTTGCTGAAACCCAGGCAACATTCTAGTAAATCTCCTCTGTACTCTCTCTATTTTGTTGACATCCTTCCTATAATTAGGCGACCAAAATTGTACACCATACTCCAGAATTGGCCTCACCAATGCCTTGTACAATTTTAACATTACATCCCAACTTCTATACTCAATGCTCTGATTTATAAAGGCCAGCACACCAAAAGCTTTCTTTACCACCCTATCTACATGAGATTCCACTTTCATGGAACTGTGCACAGTTATTCCCAGATCCCTCTGTTCACCTACATTCTTTAATTCCCTACCATTTACCATGTACGTCCTATTTTGATTTGTCCTGCCAAGATGTAGCACCTCACACTTATCAGCATTAAACTCCATCTGCCATCTTTCAGCCCACTCTTCCAACTGGCATAAATCTCTCTGTAGACTTTGAAACTCTACTTCATTACCCGCAACCCCACCTATCTTAGTATCATCTGCATACTTACTAATCCAATTTACCACACCATCGTCCAGATCATTGATGTACATGACAAACAACAGTGGACCCAACACAGATCCCTGTGGCACCCCACTCGTCACTGGCCTCCAACCTGACAAACAACCATCCACCATTACTCTCTGGCATCTCCCATTCAGCCACTGTTGAATCCATCTTGCTACTCCACCATTAATACCCAACCATTGAACCTTCTTAACCAACCTTCCATGAGGAACCTTGTCAAAGGCCTTACTGAAGTCCATATACACAACATCCACTGCTTTACCCTCATCAATTTCCCGAGTAACATCTTCAAAAAATTCAAGAAGATTAGTTAAACATGACCTTCCAGGCACAAATCCATGTTGACTGTTCCTAATCAGACCCTGTTTATCCAGATGCTTATATATATTATCTCTAAGTATTCTTTCCATTAATTTGCCCACCACTGACGTCAAACTAACAGGTCTATAATTGCTAGGTTTACTCTTAGACCCCTTTTTAAACAATGGAACAACATGCGCAGTACGCCAATCCTCCGGCACTATTCCCGTTTCTAATGACATTTGAAATATTTCTGCCATAGCCCCTGCTATTTCTACACTAACTTCCCTCAATGTCCTAGGGAATATCCTGTCCGGACCTGGAGACTTATCCACTTTTATATTTCTCAAAAGTGTCAGTACTTCCTCTTCTTTGATCCTCATAGTTTCCATAGCTACTCTACTTGTTTCCCTTACCTCACATAATTCAATATCCTTCTCCTTGGTGAATACCGAAGAAAAGAAACTGTTCAATATCTCCCCCATCTCTTTTGGCTCTGCAGATAGTTGGCCACTCTGACTCTCTAATGGACCAATTTTATCCCTCGTTATCCTTTTGCTATTAATATAGCGGTAGAAACCCTTCGGATTTACTTTTACCTTACTTGCCAAAGCAACCTCATATCTTCTTTTAGCTTTTCTAATTTCTTTCTTAAGATTCTTTTTACATTCTTTATACTCCTCAAGCACCTCATTTACTCCATGCTGCCTATAACTATTGTAGATCTCCCTCTTTTTCCGAACCAAGTGTCCAATTTCCCTTGAAAACCATGGCTCTTTACAATTTTTACGATTTCCTTTCAACCGAACAGGGACATAAAGATTCTGTACTCATAAAATTTCACCTTTAAATGTACTCCATTTCTCTTCCACATCTTTCCCATAAAACAAACTGTCCCAATTTACTCCTTTTAAATCCTTTCGCATCTCCTCAAAGTTAGCCTTTCTCCAATCAAAAATCTCAACCCTAGGTTCAGTTTTGTCCCTCTCCATAATTATATTGAAACTAATGGTATTGTGATCACTGTACCCGAACTGTTCCCCAACGCATACCTCTGCCACCTGACCCATCTCATTTCCTAACAGGAGGTCCAGTACCGCCCCTTCTCTAGTAGGTACTTCTATGTATTGTTGCAAAAAACTATCCTGCACACATTTTACAAACTCCAACCCATCCAGCCCATTTACAGAATGTGTTTCCCAGTCTATGTGTGGAAAATTGAAATCTCCCACAATCACTACCTTGTGCTTACTACTAATATCTGCAATCTCCTTACATATTTGCTCTTCCAATTCTCGCTCCCCATTTGGCGGTCTATAATACACCCCTATAAGTGTTGCTACCCCTTTCCCATTTCTCAGTTCCACCCAAATAGCCTCCCTAGACGAGCCCTCTAATCTATCCTGCCAAAGCACTGCTGTAATATCTTCCCTGATAAGCAATGCAACACCTCCACCTCTTGCCCCTCCAATTCTATCACACCTGAAGCAATGAAATCCTGGAATATTTAGTTTCCAATCACAGCCCTCCTGCAACCATGTTTCACTGATTGCCACAACATCATACTTCCAGGTGTCAATCCAGGCTCTAAGTTCATCCACTTTTCTTACAATGCTCCTAGCATTAAAATATACACATTTAAGAAACCCACCCTCTCTTATTCTCTGATTATTTTCTTTTTCTTCTCTCTCCCCTACATTTTGGGTCAGAGTGCTACCATTCTCTGCCCCCTGCTTCACACACTGACTGCTAGCTTTCCCAATTTGAGTCCCTCCCCCCAACCATACTAGTTTAAAGTCTCCCCAGTAGCCTTTGCAAATCTCCCCACCAGGATATTGGTCCCCCTTGAGTTCAAGTGCAACCCGTCCTTTCTGTACAGGTCGCACCTTCCCCAAAAGAGGTCCCAATGATCCAGAAACTTGAATCCATACCCACTGCACCAGTCTCTCATCCACGCATTTATCCTCCACCTCGCTCCATTCCTACTCTCACTGTCGCGTGGCACAGGCAGTAATCCTGAGATTGTTACCTTTCCAGTCCTTCTCCTTAACTCTCTACCTAACTCCCTAAATTCTTCTTTCAGGACCTCTTCTCTTTTTTTACCTATGTCGTTGGTACCTATATGCACCACAACCTCAGGCTCCTCTCCCTCCCATTTCAGGATTTCTTGGACACGTTCAGACACATCCTTGACCCTGGCACCAGGGAGGCAAACTACCATCCGTGACTCCTGTCTGCGTCCACAGAATCGCCTATCCGACCCCCTGACTATAGAGTCCCCTATTACAATTGCCCTCCTCTTCTTTTCCTTACCCTTCTGAGCAACAGGACCGGTCTTTGTGCCAGAGGCCCGGCCGCTGTCGCTGCCCCCAGGTAGGCTGTCTCCCCCACCCTTACTCAAACACGAGTACTTATTTTCAAGGTGTACAGCCACCGGGGTACTCACCAGTCCCTGCCTCTGCCCATTGCCCTTCCTAACTGTGACCCAGTTTTCTGTCTCCCGTGGTCTTGGAGTGACCACCTCCCTGTTTATAATATGTTTAGTTTGTGACTTTATTTGAAGCAGAAATAATATGTGAATGTTTCGTTGAGCATAATTCCGTCTGGAAACTACGCACTTCTTCCGAGCACATTATCGCACACGTCATGCAAGCCGTCTTAAATGACCACCTAAATTGTCATTTGGCAACTTAAAAAGCTGCCGAGGTTGCCCGGCTGACAACAGAGAAAAAAAAATAAGTGAGAGCCCTGCAAGGTGTATAATATTTTTGACACTGTCATAGGCCTTTCTTTCATATGTTATCAATGCATATGGGTTCAAACGCACAATAGTTTCTAAACAACCCATCAGTAATTTTCCTTGCCCTCCATTTCAGAATAATACTGTTTTAAGCCAATGCGCGACACTAGCACTGGCAATAAATAAATCAATGAATAAATAAACAAGTAAATAAATAAATAAATGGACAGATAAATAAATAAATAAATAAATAAATAGATAAGCGCTTTCCAGCCCCTTATCTCATTGGCCACGCTCGGCTTGAAATCTGTGTCAATCTGGTGGACCATCTTCCTCTAGTCGTGGGTGTACGGGATTAGGAGGGGCCTCACAAGTGGAACAGTTTAGGTCCTCTCTTAATCTAAATCCGGCCCTGCATGTGTGGGATTCAAGCAGCCCGACCGCGGCGGCAGTGCCCAAGGTGGCGTCCGGTTGCCGCACAGAGTTGATGGCTGCATACATAGCGTTAATTACCGTAGAGCTGGGCTGTGCTGTCGGCTGCAGACATCAGGTCACCACCAATTTGAAATCCAAAATAATGTTACGGAATGTCGGATCACCAATGTAGAGGCACAACATCGTGAATAAATGGATTCTTTATTCAGGCATTGTAGGTTAGATGTATATGCACGTTTAGCCCTCTAGCATAATAGTCATTGTTGTTGATGAGACGCTGTTGCCTCGTGGGCTCAGTTGAGCTACTGCTGAGGTGGCAGGGCACTCTCATGAAGAGAGAGGAAGAGCAAGAGGAAGAGAGAGGAAAGGTCAGTTCTTATATACTAGGGCACACCCCAATATCCCGTGACTCCTTCCCGTGACTGTCGAGAATTCGCACAGCAAAAGTGGCCTGTTCCTCTGTCACCCCAGATTCTCTGGCCACTACTATATCAGGAAGTTTGTTTGTGTCCTCCTTTGTGAAGACGGATCCAAAGTACCTGTTCAACTCATCTGCCATTTCCTTGTTCCCCATTAAAAAATTCCCCTTTTTCGGTCTTCAAGGGTCCAACTTTGGTCTCAACTAATTTTTTTCTCTTCAGATACCTAAAGAAGCTTTTACTATTCTGCTTTATATTCTTTCAATGACAATGCAGTCATTGCATGCAAAGGATATGCAACAAAATACTAAATATAATTACTATCTAAATGGCGTCAAGTTGGGAAAAGGGGAAGTACAGCGGGATCTGGGGGTCCTTGTTTATCAGTCAATGAAAGTGAGCATGCAGGTACAGCAGGCAGTGAAGAAATCGAATGGCATGTTGGCCTTCATAACAAGAGGAATTGAGTACAGGAGCAAAGAGGTCCTTCTGCAGTTGTACAGGGCCCTAGTGAGACCACACTTGGAGTATTGTGTGCAGTTTTGGTCTCCAAATTTGAGGAAAGACATTCTTGCTATTGAGGGAGCCCACAGAGAGTTGTGAGTCTGTGGAATTCTCTGCCTCAGAGGGCAGTGGAGGCCGGTTCTCTGGATTCTTTCAAGAGAGAGCTCAATACGGCTCTTCCCGCTGACTGGAGATCCCGCAACAAGAAAGCTTTTCACTGTACCTCGCTCGCTACACGGGACAATAAACTACACTCAACTCAAATGCTCTATTTTGATTTAGGAAATGTCAACAGAGTGGAACAAACGTACACGTGTGAAGATTCAGTCGTTCCAACTCTAGCGATAAACGTGATTTTAAAACATTGTGGAAAACCTTCTCAAGTGTCTGTTAATGTAAGTGTTTTGAAAGAGAGAGAGAGGAGAGAGAGAGGGGGGAGAGAGAGAGAGGGGAGAGAGGGGAGTGAGAGAGAGGGGAGAGACAGGGAGAGGGGGGAGAAAGAATTTGATTTAGTTTTTTGTTTAGTTTATTATAGTTTAGCTGACTTTAGTTTATAAAGAGAGAGAGAGGGGAAAAGAGAGGGGAGAGGGGGAGAGGGGGAGATAGAGATGTAGAGAGAGAGAGGAGAAAGAGAAGAGAGAGGGGGGAGAGAGAGAGAAAAGGATAGAATGGAGGAGATGAGATTTAAATGGCTCCAGGGTGAGATTAAGGAGGGACTGAAGATTTGCCAACAACGGAGGTCGACAACAAAATGGCCGCCGTTAGGTTAAGTGTCTTCTCTTTGAATCACTTCCCTCTGGAAGGCGACTCCGGACTGTTATGGCCGCCACAGCCAGACATAAAAATAGTAAGATTAAACGAGAACTTACCAGTTTGAAGTTTGATCTGTATTTTATGAGGAGGAACGTTGAGGGAATACGTGAAGAACCCCGCTTACGACGCATGCGTGTCATTCTTCAAAGCAGCGGTGTGAGGTCACAGATATCCTATAATGACCTAACATAGTAAGATTATGAAAGAGATACCAGTTTATGATATGATCATAGGAGGGTGGGAGCAGAGGGCACGTATTCCCTCAACGTTCCTCCTCATAAAATACAGATCAAACTTCAAACTGGTAAGTTCTCGTTTAATCTTACTATTTTACTTCGGAGTCACGTGAGTGACTATGTGAAGATTTTAAAGCTCTGTGACCTCATGCTGTGGAACGAGTCCATGCTTCACGTCTGCCTTGATTATTGGGAGAAGTATTGTTAACAATTTTTAAAACACCTCCATACAAAACTGTATGATGTTACGAAAAAATAAATTTATTAAAATGGAAATCATAGCCCATTGGTTTTTTGGGCAAATTATATTATTGAACGTAAGAGTCTTTCTGAAAACGATGATAGATCCAAAACTGGTTTGTTATAAAACCTCTGAAATGTCTTCTCAGATGACCATCCTGCCATCCTGAGGATTTGGTCTATTGGCACCTCCAGATATTTTGCTGCGGATGTTGCTGCAGCCCTGGTGGAGTGAGATTTAAAAACATTAGTGTCTATCCCCGCCATCTTTAAGACATTTTTCAGCCACCTTGAGATAGTCTGGGTCGTCACCCTTTTGTGTGGTTTCTTGTATGAAATCAGCAGAGCCATTTCCTGCCCTCGAATAATTTTTGTGTATTCCATGTATAGTAGGATATGTGTGACTATACACAGGCGTTCGTCATTCGGGTACGCCATAAATTCTATTACTTGCCCCGATGACCCCGGTCTATTTTGTTTTATGAGATCATTAATGACAAACACCAGTTTTTCAGGGCAGATCATCAAGCAGTCCAGCCTCAGTTCGTGTAATGACTGGACTCGTTGTGCAGTAACCAACGCCATCAGCATAACCATCTTCATAGTGAGTTTTTCAAGTGATAATGCTGTAGTAGGCGACCAGCTTCTCAGCATGGTCAAAACGACACCCACATCCCAGATTCGGGAGTACCTGGTTTTAGGGGGTTTCGCATTAAATATGCCCCTCATGAGTTTAGTTACCAGGGGGTGCGTTCCCACTGAGTGCAGTTCCGTTCCTAGCGATAAATAATTGGAAAGAGCACTTCTGGCACTATTGATGGTACTGTAGCCTAATCCTTCATCACAATGCAGGCTTGTCAAAAATTCCAATACAGCCGGAATGTCCTTGGCTCTTTGATCAAGGTTGTTATCAAAGCAGTACTTCCCCCATTTGTTGATGTGTCCTAAGTACTGCTTATTTGTAGACAGTCTTTGAGCAGATATGATCATATTCATAGTTCTGTCTGACAGTCCCATGCCAAGTAGTGGGTCTTTCAGACTCTACAAATCAACAAATTCATACTATTATGGCATGGGTGACTACCCTGTGTTACTGGATGAATCAGTAAATTAGGGCTATGCCTCATAATGGTACATGGTTCTAATACCATTCCCTGTATAACCGAGAACCATGGTTGAGTAGGCCAATCGGGTACTATGAGAAGCCCAGATGCCGAATCTTAATGAATTTTCCTTAGTACTCGATTGATGAGGCAGAAAGGAGGAAATGCATAAAAAGCCATTTCCCTCAATGCAGAGAGAATGCATCTGTTGCTTCTGCCCCATGGTCTGGTTCCCATGACACATACCTTGGTAGTTGGTGATAGAATAGAATAGAATAGAATCTTTAATTGCCACGCAACCAGGGTTGGTGGTATTTGGGTTCGGTACATGATGGTACACTGCTTTTGTTACATACCACTAATAACACAGATCACCGTAATAAAGTGCATCCATACCACATCACAAATCACAAATCTCACCAACAATACATAGTGCAAAAGAACAAACAAAGACCATAGACAAGACACTGTATACATCAAAAGTCATATTATTGTCTGATTATTGGACGGAATTGAGAGTTCTTATTGCTGAGGGGAAGAAACTGTTTTTAAAGCGGGTGGTTTTAGTAGCAAGTGACCTGAGGCGCCTCCCCGAAGGGAGAGACTGAAAAAGGTGATTTGCTGGATAGGAGTGGTCCGAGATGATCTTTTTTGCCCGTTGTGAGGTACGTTGGAGATAACTGGAATGGATTGAGGGGAGGGGGGAGTTGATGATCCTGGAGGCCTTGGAGACAATGCGTTGTATTCTGTGTAGTGAGTGACTATCGGTGTTACCGTACCAGACTGTGATTGAGGAGGTGATGATGCTTTCAATGATTGATTGATAGAAACGGACCAGGAGGTGTTTATCAACTCTGAACCTTTTGAGCTGTCTAAGGAAATATAGACGTTGTTGACCTTTCTTGATGACGTGGTCTGCATTGATGTGCCATTTTAGATTATTGGAGATATAGGTTCCTAGAAACGTAAATGAGTTCGTGGAGGTTATGGGGTGAGAGTTGACATGGACCGGGGGTTTGTGGTTTTGATTGCGTCTAAAATCTATGATGATTTCTAAGGTTTTTGAAGTATTAAGCTGGAGGTTGTTGTCTGCGCACCATTTGACTGCGCTATCGACTGTTAGATGGTATTGTGATTCTTTGTTGTCTGAGATAAGGCCAATTATTGTTGTGTCGTCTGCATATTTAAAAATTTTAACTGAGCTGCATTGGGATGTGAGGTTGTTGGTGTAAAGTGAGAAGAGCTGGAGTGACAGAACGCACCCTTGGGGGGCTCCTATGTTGAGAGTCAAAGGGCTGGAGAGTTTTTCACCCACCTTGACTCTTTGCTGTCTGTTTGTTAGAAAGTGTAGAATCCAATGGCACATGGCTGGGTGGATGCTCATGTCCAACATTTTATTGTAGAGTTTAATCGGGTGTATAGTATTAAAGGCCGAGCTAAAATCTATAAACAGGATGCGTGCATAGGTGTTCGGTGATTCCAGATGATGAAGGGAATAGTGAAGAGCTAAGTTGATAGCATCCTCAACAGACCGGTTGGCCCTATATGCAAATTGGAAAGGGTCCATGATGGGGGCAGTGTGGGTTTTCAGATGGGTGAGGACTATGTGCTCAAAGGCCTTCATGGCGACTGATGTTAATGCCACAGGTCTATAATCGTTCAGGCAGCTCACCTTGGAGGACTTGGGCACAGGGATGATAATGGATGATTTAAAACACTGCGGGACTCTGCATTGGCTGAGGGAGATGTTAAAGATGGAGGTGAACACAGGGGCCAGCTGAGCTGCACAGTGGTTGAGAGCAGCGGGGCTGAGGTTGTCAGGCCCTGCCGCTTTTCTTTTATTAAGATTTTTGAAGGCCGCCCTAACCACCTCCTCAGAGATGGTGAATGGTGCTGAGTTAGGTGGGGGGGGAGGCATGGATGGCGGGGTGGCATTGTCAAAACGTGCATAAAAAGTGTTCAGTTTTTCCGGTAAATCCGGATCCTCGTCTGGGATGGGAACAGGACGTTTTTTGTAGTCCGTCATCTTCTGTAGATGTTTCCAGACTTCTCTTGAATTGTGGGTTTTGAGTTGTTGTTCCAATTTGTTTGAATAAGCTAATTTTGCTTTCCGAATTGCAGACCTGAGTTCATATTTTGCTGATTTATACTGAACCTTGTTACCGTTGGTGTAGGCTGCATTTTTCTTTTTGCGAAGAAGTTGTATGTGCTTGTTGAACCAGGGTTTACCATTGCTGGGTATTGTGACAGTTTTGTAGGGGACGCACAGTTCTTCACAGTAGCGGATGTATGACGTCACCACGTCAGTGTACACGTCGATGTTGTTGCCGGATACGTCGAGGAAGAGGTCCCAGTCAGTACATTCAAAACATCCCCTTAACGTTTCGATGACATCCTCTGACCAGGACTTAACGGTTATTGTTTTGGGCTTGATGGATTTCAGTTTTTGTTTGTATGCAACCTGGACGCAAAAAGATCAATATCTGGTGTACCATATTTTGCTGTAATTTCAACAAATACCTTTTTATTCAACATCTATTCCGTGTTTTCCTTAAATTTACGTGACCTGGTCTGCCACTGAATTTAGTTTCCCTGGTAGGTATGTAGCCGATATCCAAATATATCTTTGGATACACCATAGCCAAATTGAATTTGCCAATTCATCACAAGATGTCGATATATTTCCACCCATATAATTTATATATGCCACCACAGTGGTATTATCAATTTGTAACCGAACATGCTGGTGCTCAATGCCTGAGCAATATGACTTAAGGCCATAAAAAGCCCCTAACATCTCTAGGTAATTTATACCACGTGTGTTAAGTAAAACTGCCTCCTGTGTCTTCCATCTCCCTCCACAGCTAGAAACGGAATTAGTGGCTCCCCAACCAATCCGTAAGTTTTGCCAACAATGAAAATGTCGTCTAGATATGCCATATCCTATGGTTATGTTGACCCCATCCAGTTAAATTTCAAATACCGTCTGTGTTCACCTCTAATGGGTACTGTATAGTAAGCATCTTTTAAGTGAATGCTTGCCATATAGCACCCTGTTGACACTAATTTTACTTCGGAGTCACGTGAGTGACTACGTGAAGAACCCGCTCAGTGCGCAGGCGCGTCATTTACGCCAGCAGTGCAACAGCTGCCTGCAACGGGACTTAGGATCTCCCGCTACAGAATGAACCGGACCGTCAGGTGAGTACCCTGAGGTCTGGTTTTCTTTTACAGGTGAGCCTTTTCCTGCTTGTGTTTTTACAGGCAGAGAAAAAGGCGCTGGAACAAAACTGTCCCCTGTTCAAGGAGGAACGTTTTCCCGTCGGGGAAGGGGGCAGCAACAGGCGGTAGGAGTGTTACCCGGTGTTCCGTAATTCCCCGACACCGTGCCGAGGCCAGCCTGCTAGTACCTGAGCAGCGGGCTGGATGCATAGCCACCCGAGAGGCATCCGGCAGGTGTTCCCGATGTCGGACGGGACGTCTCTCCACCCGCTGGGGGGGAGAGAGAGCCGCCTGAGCCGCTGGAGCGGCTCACGGAGCAGGTGCCTGCGAGACGCGCTGCTTGAGGGGCGCTCTCGCTACTACAAGGCAACACAGCTCCAGAGGAAGGCGGTAGGAACAATTACCGGGCGCACCGCTATCCCCATCACCGCGCCGAGCCCAGTCCCGCTAGTGCCTGAACTGCGGGCTGGATGTCTAGCCATCCGAACAGGCATCCGGCCGGTGGCGTCCGATTCGTCGGACGGGGACATGTCTCCACCTAAATGGAGGAGAGACAGCCGCCTGAGCTGCATCCAACAGCTATTGGAGCAGCTCCAGCGAGATGCGCAGAAAGAGCGCTCTCGCGGAGGGAGGTCAGGCACCCCCTCCACAGTGCTTCATGCACTGCCCTCTGCTCCCTCATTACTGGAGGCTAGCATTGGTGACCAGGGCTGGGCTGGTCTGGAACAGGGGCAGGCGGACGAATTCGGGAGTATGCCAGGGGTGCAGGAACATGAAGAGCTGTTGGGTGTGATGGACCGCTTGTAGCAACCCCACGGGCTGGAGCACCGCTGGAACCAAGAATGGCGGCCAGCATCAACTATTACTGGAAAAGGTGCTCGCTGAGGTGCTGAAACAACACAGCACCAGAAAACGGTGAGGCCCTCAAAGTAAAAAATGTCAACAGCCAAATCTGGGAGCATGTGGGTCACACATCCGGACCCAAGAACTCAAGCTACAGCGGATCCTAAGGCTCCTGACGTCGGCCAGCACAGCCTTTGCTCGTTCCGTGGAGACCACGGAGATGGATACCTGCCAGCAGGATGTGCTGGCATTAATGTGTACCACACAATTTGAGATCAACAATCTCCGGAGGGAAACATAAGACCTGCCCTCAATCCCAAATTTGCTGGCTTGTGTAAAGCCCCAATTGCGGAGACGGACGCGCTACTATTTGGGAACGATGTCAATAAAAAAACTGAAGGAAATGCAGGAAGCATCAAAAACCTTCGGCCTAATGAGGGCAGGCCTCGGGACGAGCAAACCAAGACCACCGATACCCAAGCGGCAGCACCCCACGGCATCCACCAGTCGACGTTCGCAATATGGGACTGGTGAACGCTTGGGGTCCGCACATTATCCCCAAAGATCTTTTAGATCAGGGCCCGCAGCGGACCCTCTGGAAAATGCGCCTCCCCCCAACATCGCCAGCACGTCAGAACAAAATCTTCAGGAAAATGAAGAAACAGAATCGCCAATAACCATGGAGGTAGGTGGGTCTGGTCCCTACCAGCATATAGAGAATAAGGGTGTTTTATTAACAGGGGGGAGATTACACTTGTTTAAAGAAGCATGGGGTATGGTCACGAGTGACAAGTATATACTCAACAGCATTAGTGGATATAAAATACAATTCATGTCAGTAAAAACGCCGCCAGTTCAACAATGGCCCCAAAGGGTATTTCTCCCTCCATCAAAGAGAAACGTGAGGGGCAAGCTGAACTGGTGAGACTTATAACTAAGGGGGTCATCGAAAAGACCAAACATGAACCTTTGGAATTTGTATCGAATATATTCACTAAAACCAAAAAAGATGGTGGCTGTCGCATCATCATTGACTTAACATCACTAAACAAATTTGTTAAGTATATACATTTCAAAATGGAGACATTTGTTACTGCCAAACAACTGAATTCCAAAGGACAATTCATGGCAAGCATTTATCTTAAAGATGCTTACTATCTAGTACCCATATACAAGGATCATCGCAGATACCTAAAATTTATCTGGATGGTACAAAGCATTGCCCTATGGGCTAACTTCAGCCCAAGATTATTCACCAAAATATTGAACCCAGCCATGGCAATACTAAGAAAACAAAAACATATTGTCATGGCATATCTGGATGATATTCTGATAGTAGGGAAAACGATGGAATTGGCTGTGGCAGCAGTATCAGCTACAAAACAGCTCCTCGAAACTCTGGGGTTCGTCCTACATCCAGATAAATCTAAGTTGAAGCCATCCACTATCATGGACTACCTGGGCTTCACAATTAACTCAGTCCATATGACTGTTACCTTGCCAAAGGCAAAAATGGTTGAATTAGCACAATCATGCAACAAATTAATGGCCAACAAGCGACCAACTATTCGACAAGTAGCAAGAGTAATTGGGGAAATGGTAGCAGCATTTCCGGCTACACAATTCGGACCTTTGCACTATCAAAAAATTTACAGAGAGCAAAGGTACGGGCAATAAAACGACATACAGGTCACTATGATCGTGTCATGAACTTACCCACTGAAGCAATATCAGAGCTACAGTGGTGGGCAGAAAACGTTTGGCATAGTTTCAGCCCTATCTTTATCACTAACCCTACTTTAGTTATTCAAACAGATGCCAGTGCTCAAGGCTGGGGAGCGACTAACTCCATATCCAGCACAAGTGGTAGATGGACTAACCTAGAGTCATCATTACTACTTACACTGCGCATTAACTATCTAGAGATGTTGGGCGCCTTTTATGGTTTAAAAGCATATGTATCTAATATGCAGCACTTGCATGTTCGGTTACAAATTGATAAATACTACGGTGATGGCTTATATTAACCATATGGGTGGCATAAAATCATTATCATGCGACAAATTGGTCAACATGATTTGGCAATGGTGTGTCGAAAGACATATTTGGCTATCAGCTACTTACCTACCAGGTAAGCTAAACACCCATGCCATGAGAAAATTAAACGCCTGGGTTGCAAGTTTGAACAGACCTTACCTGGAACTGGGATTGTCCAAACAAACCATCACCACCATGTCGGCATCCCTTCGAACATCCACCAAGAGGCAGTACTTAACCAGCATCAAAAAAGGGAGAAGTACTGCCAGGAAACAGGGACAACATACGCAACAGCTACAGCCACCAACATACTGGAGTTCCTGGCCTATCTACACCACGATGTAGGGATCAGCTACAGTGCCATCAACACAGCGCAGAGTGCTCTTTCTGCTTATCTCAAACCAGCGCCAGGACAACAGGCGATGGGATCCCATCCACTGGTGGTAAAACTGATGAAGGGCATTTACAATATCAGGCCCTAAGCCCAGGTATACCCATATTTGGGATATCAGTGTGGTCCTGACATATCTCAGGGAATGGCCACCAGCCAGATCCCCCGGCCTCGAGCAAGCTACACTAAAGACGCTCATGTTGATGGCACTTGTATCCGCTCAGAGGGTCCAGTCACTACACCTATTGCGACTGGACAACATGATCACAGCTCCAGACCAGATCTGTCGTTATCCAGCGACTGGTCAAACAGAGCAGACCAGGAACACCTAATCCAGTCGTGGCTTACCCACCAGAACCACGGTTATGTTCCATGACCCACCTACTATCCTACATAGACACAACCAGAATATTCGAGGGAGATGAAAAGCCTTGTGGGTCAGTCACAAAAATCTTATGGTGGGGTACGAGCCAAACCATTGCGAGATGGCTCAAGCAGGTGCTAGAAACTGCTGGGATAAACACTAACATGTACAAATTTTATTCCACCAGGGCAGCATCCATGTCGACGGCTAAAGAATGGACATGCCTATAGACCACATCCTGGCTACAGCAGGATGGTGGGAAGGGAAAAGACCGTTCAGAAATTTTATAATAAGCCATTGGCAAAACCTGGTTTATTTGCAGTAAAGATTTACGAACTGCAAATATTTAATTTATGCCCAGGGGAGCAACTTAATTCTTTGTTGTTATTGTTTAAAAAATACCATTGTGTTTTTCTACAAATAGACTCATTGGTTCATTACGATAACACTTCCTCCCTCAAGAACTTCGGCAGTGAGTGAAATGAAACTGTTACACGGTTTGAAATCACAGAGCTTTGAAATCTTCACGTAGTCACTCACGTGACTCCGAAGTAAAATAGTAAGATTAAACGAGAACTTACCAGTTTGAAGTTTGATCTGTATTTTATGAGGCGTTACGATGAGGGTATTACGTGCCCTCCACTCCCACCCTCATTATATGGATCAAACTAATAAATTGATGTCTCCTTATCTTTACTATGTTTACTTCAAAATAACTGTGTCTATCTGTGATTCCACACCGCTGCTTGGAAGTATGCCGCACCTGCGCACTGAGCGGGTTATTCACGTAATACCCTCATCGTAACTCCTCATAAAATACAGATCAAACTTCAAACTGGTAAGTTCTCGTTTAATCTTACTATTCTTAGCAGTGATAAAGGTATCCATCTTAAATGAACATATTGAACAAATGTGTTTAGGGTTGACAGATCAATGATTATCCGGCAACCCCCATCTTTTTTATTTTTAATAAATATGTTAGGTACAAATTCTAA
Organism: Amblyraja radiata; assembly: GCF_010909765.2. NCBI lineage: Eukaryota > Metazoa > Chordata > Chondrichthyes > Rajiformes > Rajidae > Amblyraja > Amblyraja radiata. Next base: position 41,773,044 of record NC_045978.1, on the reverse strand, counting down.
TGGCTCATGTATTGCAGGCTCAACTACGCCTATTGTATGCAATCTTTGCAGCTCGATGTGAGCTATAGATTGTTCGGCTTCCGTGAGTACGAAGTGCCTTCTGGTGTATGTTGTACTGGAAGGTTATTTTAATGAATAAATTCTATCAGATAACCCTGAATACTGTTTAGAATATATGAGTCTCTTGTGATCTTATTCCATTCTTTCGTATAATATTGCAGCCTCCCTCCAACTCTCGTGCTCCCCTTTATTATAAGAGAACCAGACCCACCTACCTCCATGGTTACTGGTGGTTTTTGAATTATTTCCTTGGTTTCTTTGTAAAGGGGGGCTCTGTTTTTAGAGGTTGTGTTGGAGGTTGAGGCTCCCGCATCTTCCAGGGTGGTCGTCCCTGGCCATACGCTAAACGCCCCTCTTCTAGGTGGTCCATATGGTTGGTATCTTTGCCCAAAGTAAGACTTTGCACTAGTCTTAATGAGCCCCAATGTCTTTGATTCCTCATCAAGCTCTTTAACCTGTTTAAATAAATCTTTTCCAAACAATAGGGTTGGAGGTTTGAGGGCTCTCTGTTTGCAAATCACCGCAAACTTTGGGTCTAATGCTGGCTGAATAGCAGTCTTCCTCATGCTATTCAGCTCAAATTGGACATTACAGAACAAAGCTAAAGCGTCCTGGTGATCCTTTGTTAATTCTGTTTTCTCCAGGGTGCGGGCAAAGGCTGTGATCCCCGCTGTAAGCCCTTTTAAGGCTTTCTGGATTTTCAAGTCGTGTGTTCGGGTGGCCTTCCCCATGCTATCCATGCTTCCATATACATTGGTTCACGCTGGGTACTTGTAGAGAATTACAATTCCCTGGGGGCAGATGTCTAGCCAGAGTCTCTGTAAATGGTCAGACATATAATTTATACTGGCTGCTATCCTAGAATCCAAATCTGCCCCAGTTTGATTTGGTTGAAAAAACTCGGCCACCATATCAAGCAGTTTTCCTTTCTCCCCTCCTTCAGGGTTATGTAAACCTGTGCCTTGGTCAGGGTCTGACCAAATTTGGTCCTGCCCACTCTCCTCCGAGGAGTAAGAGATATCTTGCGGCCCCACCCGGGGTACCGCTGTGGGACTTACCTCTTGCCCACTGTGGCTAGCCTCCATATTTCTGGGACTGCCACCATGGAGGAGCTCCTCCAGCAACTGCACCAAACGGTCTTTGTGCTCACTGGCACTAGACGTTCTCGGCTGCACCCATTCCTGCAGCCGGTCCGCAGTCTGCTGCTCTCTCCCATATGCCCGCTCTTCCCGTCCCCGGTACTCACGGGCACTGGTTTGCGGACTGTCCTCGTCCCGCAGCCGGCTGCACCGGCCCTTATGCGAACGTTTCCTGGCCGCTTCCGGCTGCATGTAGGTCCACCGCTGTTCCCGAGCCTGGTGCTCTCGGGCACTAGTTAGTCGTGATTGCTCCTCTTCTGCAAGCACCCACACATAGTGGCTTTCTCCTGAGTGCTCAGATTCACGCACCCGCTCAGCCCGGGCCCGGTATTCATAGGTACTGGCCGCCCGCGGCTGCTCCAAGTCGGACTCGTCTTCCAGATGGTGAGTCTTCGTTAGGACCTTCACGCCCGGCCCAGAAGTAGTTTTTACTGGTGGGGGAACCAATTCCGGCACAGCTGACTCCTCCACCGAGGTTTCTTGTGCCGTCGGCTGCTGTTTCTGCCCGATGTCCGTCCCTTGGCAACTTCCCTCTGGCAGTTTTTTCGCAGTCCGTTTTCTCCTTACTCTGTCCATTTCTCCTATTAAAGATAGAAACGCAGAGTCCCTTACCTGCCTTCTGCCGGCTTTTTTCTTCTCCCGTTAATGGGGACGTCCTCCCCCCGTGTCGACTCGTTGCAATGCGTGTAGCGATATGTCACGCATGCGTCGTAAGCGGGGTTCTTCACGTAGTCACTCACGTGACTCCGAAGTAAAACAGCTATTTTTCCCCACGAGTAGTAATCTAAAATCTGTCGCCTCCTTTTACTCTGGTATTTTATTTAATTCACATGTTTAATCGCTAATGTGTTATTATTAATGTTTAATGTTTTATATGTCATTCCGAACTGTCACTGTATGTCATGTTGTCACTTGCGTGTGGAGCACCAAGGCAAATTCCTTGTATGAGAATACTTGGCCAATAAACTTATTAATTCATTCATCATTTCTGCCTCTGTGCCCTCCTTTCCTCTCAATCCCTCCTTCCCTCCCAACGGGTGCTCTCCCGGGGAAGAACCCGATGTCAGCAGGGCTCCAGGGGTGAGATTAAGGAGGGATGGAAGATTGGCCAACTATGGAGGTTGACAACAAAATGGCCACCATCAGGGTAAGTGTCTTCTTCAGCATGTCTGCCTCTGTGCCCCTCCCTTCCTCTCAATCCCTCCCTCCCTCCCTCCCAACGGGGCGCTCTCCCGGGGAAGAACCCGGGGCCAGCAGCGCTCCAGGGGTGAGATTAGGCAGGTATTGAAGATTGGCCAACTATGGAGGTTGACAACAAAATGGCCGCCGGGGAAAGAGGAGCGAGAGAGATGGAGAGAGAGAGAGGGAGATGGGGAGAGAGAGGGAGATGGAGAGAGAGAGGGAGAGAGGGTGGGAGGGAACGAGGGGAGGGGAGGAGGAGGGAGAGGGGTTGGTGAGGAAGCAATAATCCCCAGACACGCACGCATACACCCCCCCTCCCTCTCTCTACCCCTTCTCTCTCTCTCTCTCTCTCTCCCACTTTCACCGTCTATTCTCCTCTCATTTCCCCAAATAGTCACGTTCCCCCCTTCCCCCTCTCTCTCTCTCCCCCCTCCTCGCCCCCGCCATTTTAGCTACTGGCAGCCAGCCATAGAAGTCAATGAGAGTGAAGCCGGGGCAGCCATTTTGGATGCTGGCATTTCCCTGTGGAGCTGCAGGCGGCCATCATGTCTACTGGCAGTCTGCCATTGCAGCCCATTGGGAGTGAAGCCCCGGGCGGCCATCTTACCTACTGGCAGTCTGCCATTGCAGTCCATTGGGAGTGAAGCCCCGGGCGGCCATCTTAGCTACTGGCAGCCTTCACTTTTTTCTTTGTCTTGCTCCATCTTTATTTCTATTTCTCTCTCCTTCGCAAAGAGGGAGAGAGAGAAAGGGCGCGAGAGAAGGGGGAGCGGGAGAGAGGGGGGGAGGAGATGGAGTGTGTGAGAGGGAGAGAGAGAGAGAGAGGGAGTGTGTGTGACAAAGAGAGTGGGCATGAGAGAGTGTGTGAGAGAAAGAGAGAGAGAGAGTGTGTGTGAGACAGAGTGTATGTGCATGTGGGAGAGAGAGGGAGTATGTGTGAGAGAGAGTGCATGAGAGAGAGAGTGTGTGAGAGAAAGAGAGTATGCATGATAGAGAGAGGGAGTGTGCATTAGAGAGAGAGGAAGTGTGTTCGTGAGAGAGAGAGAGGGAGTGTGTGTGAGAGATAAAATGGTTTTCATTGAACTGTAGAATCCCACTGCTTAGTCTTGTCTATCCTTTCACAGGGAGAGAGTTCACGGTTCCCTGCTCCTCCCAACAGCTCAGGGGTAGAGAGAGAGAGGTTTAGTTTTAGAGATACAGCGTGGAATCAGGCTCTTCGGCCCACTCACCAGCGATCGCCCGTTCACACACTAGTTTAGAGATACTGTGCGGATAGGGGAGTAAATGAGACGGATGGAGGTGGGGTGTGCAGCAACTGAGTTTTTTATTGAGGGTCTCAGCAGATGCTGGGAACCGGTCAGCTCTGATATCCATGATTCGCTCTGCGGCCCCGAGCTCGTTCAAACTTCCCCCCTTTCAAACGGATGTAGGGAGGAGAGAGAGGTAATGGAGAGAGGGGGGAGAGAGAGAGAAGGGGTCACACAGTAACAGAGGGGGGGGGGGGAGATAGAGAGGGAGGTAGATAGAGAGAGAGGGTGAAAGAGAGAGAGATAGCTCGAGGGGCTGAATGGCCTACTCCTGCACCAATCTCCACTGTTTCTAGCTCTCTCCTCTCTGGATCTCTCTTGCGGGTCAAAACTCCGACCACACGGCTAAAAAAACGCATGAAGCAAAACAATTATTCTCCATGTTCTAGATGAGTTTGTGTGAATTTGTCTGTGTGATATCGACACGGTGAGAAGTTGCACCATATTGATGCTGAACCACATGAGTTGAATATCAATAAATATATTGTGAATTTACAAGAAATCTTTTAGTCTGGGCTCATGTTTTAATGTCCAGTTTAGTTTGGAGATACAGCGCGCTGTGATTGGATGTTGATCTGGAGGCGAGACGGATTGTGATTGGTCAGATTCCCTGATTGGTCAGAGGAGCACTTCTGCGAGTCGGGGGAGGGACTTCTGGTGATTTCCGGGGCCGGGATTGGTCCGGCCACTTGTCAGTCAGCGACACAAGTCAGCGATTGGTCCAGACAAAGCCCGCGTCACATCATAATGGCCGCTCTCACTCACACGCACACACAGACTCCGTTTCCACTTTGAAGGAAATTACCCAAAATTCGGGAAATTCTGGTTGTCTTTGGGTAATTTTAGGGAAATTACATAATTTCGGGGAGATTTCCCGGCCCGGATGTCTGGTAAGCCTTCTCCAACTGTGCACGCACGTATACGGGGCCTACTGCGCACGCACGGGGAGATGCAAATAGACAATAGGTGCAGGAGGAGGACATTTGGCCCTTCGAGCCAGCACCACCATTCAATGTGATCATGGCTGATCATCCACAAAGGGATCCAATCCGGCCCGCAGGATGATTTGGGAACAATAAGTAAGTATATTTATGACCATCCGTGCCTGCGCTGTTGGGGGAGGCCCGTCAGCCACGTCACAATTGAAAATGGCGCCGGTGACACGGAAGGGACTCTGTCTCCCCGCGCGTGTGCAGTGGGCCCGGTATCCACGTGTGTGCAGTGGGCCCGGTATCCACGCGTGTGCAGTGGGCCCGGTATCTGTGCGTGTGCAGTGGGCCCGGTATCCACGCGTGTGCAGTGGGCCCGGTATCTGTGCGTGTGCAGTGGGCCCGGTATCCACGTGTGTGTAGTGGGCCCGGTATCCAAGCGTGTGCAGTGGGCCCGGTATCCACGCGTGTGCAGTGGGCCCGGTATACACACGTGTGCAGTCGGCCCAGTATCCACGCGTGTGCAGTGGGCCCGGTATCCACGCGTGTGCAGTGGGCCCGGTATACACACGTGTGCAGTCGGCCCAGTATCCACGCGTGTGCAGTGGGCCCGGCATCCACACGTGTGCAGTGGGCCAAGTATCCACGCGTGTGCAGTGGGCCCGGTATCCGTGCGTGTGCAGTGGGCCCGGTGTCCTCGCGTGTGCAGTGGGCCCGGTATCAGCGCGTCTGCAGTGGGCCCGGTATCAACGCGTGTGCAGTGGGCCCGGTATCCACATGTGTGCAGTGGGCCCGGTATCATATAACCATATAACCATATAACAATTACAGCACGGAAACAGGCCATCTCGGCCCTACAAGTCCGTGCCGAACAACTTTTTTCCCTCAGTCCCACCTGCCTGCACTCATACCATAACCCTCCATTCCCTTCTCATCCATATGCCTATCCAATTTATTTTTAAATGATACCAACGAACCTGCCGCCACCACTTCCACTGGAAGCTCATTCCACACCGCTACCACTCTCTGAGTAAAGAAGTTCCCCCTCATGTTACCCCTAAACTTCTGTCCCTTAATTCTGAAGTCATGTCCTCTTGTTTGAATCTTCCCTATTCTCAAAGGGAAAAGCTTGATCACATCAACTCTGTCTATCCCTCTCATCATTTTAAAGACCTCTATCAAGTCCCCCCTTAACCTTCTGCGCTCCAGAGAATAAAGACCTAACTTATTCAACCTATCTCTGTAACTTAGTTGTTGAAACCCAGGCAACATTCTAGTAAATCTCCTCTGTACTCTCTCTATTTTGTTGACATCCTTCCTATAATTGGGCGACCAAAATTGTACACCATACTCCAGATTTGGTCTCACCAATGCCTTGTACAATTTTAACATTACATCCCAGCTTCTATACTCAATGCTCTGATTTATAAAGGCTAGCATACCAAAAGCTTTCTTTACCACCCTATCTATATGAGATTCCACCTTCAAGGAACTATGCACGGTTATTCCCAGATCCCTCTGTTCAACTGTATTCTTCAATTCCCTACCATTTATCATGTACGTCCTATTTTGATTTGTCCTGCCAAGGTGTAACACCTCACATTTATCAGCATTAAACTCCATCTGCCATCTTTCAGCCCATTTTTCCAAATGGCCAAATGGCGTATCCACGCGTGTGCAGTGGGCCCGGTATCCATGCCTGTGCAGTTGGGGAAGGCTTATCAGGCATGGAAATACCATCAAATTCCCGGACATTTGGGATTCTAGTTTAGGACAAAGATCCTATAGTGAGCAAGATAGATCACGCGATGAAAAAGACGTAGTACGGTCATGGGCAGATTCATGGGTAATTTAAGGCACCATTTCCGTAACCGGCTTCCGTCTCCGCACCAAAGATCCCATAGGATGAATGTGTGGAGATGGAAGCCTGTTACGGAAACATCATCGTAAAAATATAAGTTTCTAGACTAAGCATCACACGGGAGGGCTGGACACCCAACACAATATTCCACCTCTCCACCTCTCCACCAATTCCAATATTGCTGGCCAGTGGGGGGGGGTGATTTCTGTTGCGCTAGTATGAGTGTTGTGGGCCGAAGGTACTGATTTCCAGAGGGCTAGTATGGAGTTTGTGGGCCGAATGGATTTTTGGGCTGGCAGCTCAGTCACTGAGGGCTGGCAGCTCAGTCACTGAGGCCTGGCAGTACAATCACTCGGACCTGGCAGGCTGGCGACTGAGAAACTGCCAGAAATTCTGCCCAAAACAGGTGACAGACTGTAAGAAAGAAGGGGGAAGAGGGTGGACTGAATGGATTATTGGGCTGGCAGTTCAGTCACTTACGGCTGGTGGGCTGGCAGTGCACTAACTCATGGCTCGTGGGCTGGCAGTGCACTAACTCATGGCTCGTGGGCTGGCAGTGCAGTCACTCACGCCTGGTACGCTGGCAGTTCACTCAGTCACCCCACCTACCTTCACTCTGCTCCTTGCCATTCCCCTCCCACCCACACATTCAGTGCATCTCCCCACAACCTCCCCCCCATGCACTCTTAGTGGCTCTCCCACAGAGCAGCCATTCCTGCCTATTATGTTCTATTGTGATGAAGAACACACAGCATTAAAAGTGCAAAAAGGTTTTATTAAAGTTTAAAATGTGAATGACTCTTAAAATATAAGAACAATTTAAATGTTAAAGATGAGATTTATTAAGTTCTTACTTGTTGTGTCTCTTGTTGTGTCTCTTGTGTTCTGCTGCTCACTGCCTCTTGATGACTATTTCCTGTTGATAAAAAGAGACAATTTTAATATAGAGAAAGTCAGCGGTCAAATTTTAAGAAGGAAAATCTGAGAATTTATCTCAGAAGTCATCATTTAACTGAGCACGCTATTAATGACAACATTCTTGGTCGATGTTCCATCCTTCAGGAAACCTTTGACATTTCCCTTCATATTTCTGTTGAGCTAGTATGTTGGGCCGAAGGTACTGGTTTCCAGAGGGCTAGTATGGAGTTTGTGGGCAGAATGGATTTTTGGGCTGGCAGCTCAGTCACTGAGGGCTGGCAGCTCAGTCACTGAGGGCTGGCAGCTCAGTCACTGAGGCCTGTACTGGCAGAGGGGCACCAAAATGCTTAGTGTTGCTGAAGACATCTGGAAGAGTTCTGTCCACAACTTCAAAGCATTCTCTCCTAATCATTGGACATTCATCCCAAACAATGACTTTCACTTGCCTCGTGAAATGTGCCGTCTTAGAGTTCTTCTCGATGTTGCACAATGTATCCTCGGCCACTTGGATGGGTATCTTGAATCGAGAATGTGGAGTTCTTCCACCAGGCAGAAACGTAGCTGCTATCGCAGAGGATACTACAGCAATAGCCACATCACCTTGACCTCTAACTTTTCCTGACATGATGTTGAAAAAGCAGCCTAAAGACAATTTCAGTTGTTAATGAACACTGAAGATTTTGTGCAAAACAGTTTTTGAGGTGGGGGTTGTCAGGGTGGGGTGGTGGGTGGTAAACATCGTGCAGCCAAGGGAGGGGCACAGCTTCAGGCGGGGGTTCTCGTGAGCTGATGAGAAAGGGGGGGGGTCCTCATGCAGGGGATGTGGACGGCTTCAGTAGGGGGTGCATCCTATAGCCAGGCGGAGGATAGCATCTTGAGGTGGGGGATGTCAGTGGAGAAGGGGGGCAGTGAGCGATTTACTCATGACCTGTGGACTCACTCACTGCCTTGGGATGAACTCATGGCCTTTGGACTGACTGACTCTCACGGCTTGTGGACTGACTGATGCCCGACTTTTGTAAACTGAAAACTATAACATTTACATTGAGGAACAGCTTCTTCCTGACAGCCACCACGCTATTAAACATAACAAATAAGCTCTGAACTACGAAATACTATATTATTTGTACTATTTGTTGATCACACACACACTCCACCACACACACACACACACACACACACACACACACACACACACACACACACACACACACACACACACACACACACACACACACACACATACACACACACACACACACACACACACACACACAAACACAGACTCACACACACACAGACTCATTTACACACATACACAGACTCATTCACACATACACACACACACACACACAGACTCTTTCACACACAATTCACACACATACACACACAGACTCATTCACTCACACACACACACTCTTTCACACAAACACATTCACACACATACACACACACTCATTCACACACACATGGACTCATTTACACACATTCACCGACTCATTTGCACACACATTATCACACACATACACTCATTCACACACACACACACACACACACTCACACACATTCACACACACACACACACACATTCTCATACACATATTCACACACACACACACAGACTCATTCACGCACACATAAACTCAATGACACACACATTCACACAAAGACCCATACACACAGACTCAATCACACACACACACACACACACACACACATACACACACACACACACACACACACACACACACACACACACACACACACAACACTAAAATACACTGTGTAAAACGAATATTCAAATCCTGCTGTAGAGGCTGCTTTTGCTGAAACAAAATGCTGCTTTTAAATAACGTCCAACAAACACACACTTACCAGAGACAAAGCAGCCAGCTCTGTGGAATTATTCAACAGCGCGTGCACTCCGTGTCTTCTGTAGGCAGCGCCATCTTGCCTCGACCGGAAATGACATCATCGCCGCCATCTTACCGATAACCGGAAACGACGTCGCCAACGCCATCTTACCGATAACCGGAAACGACGTCATCGACGCCATCTTGCAACCCAGCCAAAATCACAAAATGAGCGCCAATTTTAAACTTAAACACAGTTCTGATCAAATAAAAACGTTTATTCATGCATTATCCATCTGAAAACGGTTGCAACCATTTTAAAACCCAAGAGAAACAAATTTGCAAACTCTTTACAACAAATCTATTTTATTTTCTATGAACATTCATTTCAAAGACAATAGAGACATCATGCTTTATCCATCTGAAAACGGTTGCAACCATTTTAAAACCCAAGAGAAACAAATTTGCAAACTCTTTACAACAAATCTATTTTATTTTCTATAAACATTCATTTCAAAGACAATAGAGACAAATTTGCAAACTCTTTACAACAAATACTAAAATGCCAAGTAACTTCAGACCATACATATCAATTGGCTGAAAAAGCACATGGAGGGGACTCACCTTGGAGTAGAGCCGCAGCTCAGAGAGCTCAGAGAGCCGTGACCTTTCACTTCGTGATCTGGCAGAAAGTGACTGAGGCAGGACACTTCCAGGTATTATAGTCCCTCCCTCCCCCCTGCCGCGAGCGGGGGCAGCAGAGAGAATGGGGAATTTTGTAAAAACATTAATATCTCTCATTTTTCATCGACGGGAAAAATCCTCGGCACACATACGGCGGAGGGGGGTTCTGAGCGAGGTGGCCAAAAATGACGGCCGTAGGTGGCGCCGTTCTCTCGGAAATCGCAGCAGAGTCGGCCAAAAGCGGTCAAGAACAGAGATTTAGTAATATAGATTTGGTAAAAATCTTCTCCTCATTTTCAGGATTTTAATTTATTAACACAAACTGTTCCCCCGCAACGTTGATTACATTGCGAGTCGGGTCGGGTCAGGTCCGGTTACGGAAATGTATGAAAAAAAGGCCCACATTCCGTTCCGTTGTGTACTACACATCAGCCCAATGCATTTAGCAGGAGTGGTCTATCTTGCTCCGCTATAGGATCTTTGCGGGAAATACCATCAAATTCCCGGAAATTTGGGATTCTAGTTTAGGAATTTTATTTTGAGGTGTGGAAGCACTGCTCACAGAAGCGCTCACTCACTATAGCCCTAATAAATGGATCTTTTCACCACTCACTGCTTCTCACAATGTATGTTATGGGAATCAGAATATCACATATGTAGTTATGGGAACCAGAATATCACACCACACTCCCCAAATATTGCCCCACATGCACACGCACCAACATCTTTCGTACAGCTCTCTCTAACATGATGTCCCAACTAACTCGTGTACTCAATGGTCTGACTGTTGATGAAGGCAGGCAAAATTGACAAACTGCTGCTGCTGCTGCTTCTTCACCACCCGGCTGTCTGTTATCACTTTCAGAGAATTATACACACGTACTATTTTCTTCTCCCATCTCTCTCTCAGTATGTTTGTAGACAGCAGCACCAGCAGCAGCAGCAAAATTGGTGATGTACAGGACTTTAAAATCAATCGAGTGACTTACTCTCTGAAATTGCAGCAGGGTCTAGATCAACTGGAAATGTGGGCCAAGGAATAATGGCAGATTGAATTTAACTTGGACAAGTGCAAAGTGGGAAGTTAAATCAGTGCAGCAGCAGCGAGACTTACACTGTAAATGGCAGCAGAGCCCCAGAAAATGTTGTAGGAGGACACAGAGACCGCCGAAAAGTTGCCTCAAATCTTTCAATATGGAATTTTTTGAAGATGTAACTAAGAAAATAGACAAGGGAGAGCCAGTGGACGTAGTGTACCTGGACCTTCAGAAAGCATTTGATAAGGTCCCACATAGGAGATTAGTGGGCAAAATTAGGGCACATGGTATTGTGGGTAGAGTGCTGACATGGATAGAGAAGTTGTTGGCAGACAGGAAACAAAGAGTAGGGATTAAGGGGCCCTTTTGAGAATGGCAGGCAGTGACTAGTGAAGTACCGCAAGGCTCGGTGCTGGGACCGCAGCTATTTACAATATCCCTTGATTTGGATGAAGGGATTCGAAGTAACATTAGCAAATTTGCAGATGACACAAAGCTGGGTGGCAATGTGAACTGTGAGGAGGTTGCTATGAGAATGCAGGGTGACCTGGACAGGTTGGGGGAGTGGGCAGATGCATGGCAGATGAAGTTTAATGCGGATAAATGTGAGTTTATCCACTTTGGTAACATAAACAGGAAGGCAGATTAATATCTAAATGGTGTCAAGTTGGGAAAAGAGGAAGTACAATGGGACCTGGGGGGTCCTTGTACATCAGTCTATGAAAGTAAGCATGCAGGTATAGCAGGCAGTGAAGAAAGCGAATGGCATGTAAGGTAAAAGTAAATCCGAAGGGTTTCTACCGCTATATTAATAGCAAAAGGATAACGAGGGATAAAATTGGTCCATTAGAGAGTCAGAGTGGCCAACTATCTGCAGAGCCAAAAGAGATGGGGGAGATATTGAACAGTTTCTTTTCTTCGGTATTCACCAAGGAGAAGGATATTGAATTATGTGAGGTAAGGGAAACAAGTAGAGTAGCTATGGAAACTATGAGGATCAAAGAAGAGGAAGTACTGACACTTTTGAGAAATATAAAAGTGGATAAGTCTCCAGGTCCGGACAGGATATTCCCCAGGACATTGAGGGAAGTTAGTGTAGAAATAGCAGGGGCTATGGCAGAAATATTTCAAATGTCATTAGAAACGGGAATAGTGCCGGAGGATTGGCGTACTGCGCATGTTGTTCCATTGTTTAAAAAGGGGTCTAAGAGTAAACCTAGCAATTATAGACCTGTTAGTTTGACGTCAGTGGTGGGCAAATTAATGGAAAGAATACTTAGAGATAATATATATAAGCATCTGGATAAACAGGGTCTGATTAGGAACAGTCAACATGGATTTGTGCCTGGAAGGTCATGTTTAACTAATCTTCTTGAATTTTTTGAAGATGTTACTCGGGAAATTGATGAGGGTAAAGCAGTGGATGTTGTGTATATGGACTTCAGTAAGGCCTTTGACAAGGTTCCTCATGGAAGGTTGGTTAAGAAGGTTCAATGGTTGGGTATTAATGGTGGAGTAGCAAGATGGATTCAACAGTGGCTGAATGGGAGATGCCAGAGAGTAATGGTGGATGGTTGTTTGTCAGGTTGGAGGCCAGTGACGAGTGGGGTGCCACAGGGATCTGTGTTGGGTCCACTGTTGTTTGTCATGTACATCAATGATCTGGACGATGGTGTGGTAAATTGGATTAGTAAGTATGCAGATGATACTAAGATAGGTGGGGTTGCGGGTAATGAAGTAGAGTTTCAAAGTCTACAGAGAGATTTATGCCAGTTGGAAGAGTGGGCTGAAAGATGGCAGATGGAGTTTAATGCTGATAAGTGTGAGGTGCTACATCTTGGCAGGACAAATCAAAATAGGACGTACATGGTAAATGGTAGGGAATTGAAGAATGTAGGTGAACAGAGGGATCTGGGAATAACTGTGCACAGTTCCCTGAAAGTGGAATCTCATGTAGATAGGGTGGTAAAGAAAGCTTTTGGTGTGCTGGCCTTTATAAATCAGAGCATTGAGTATAGAAGTTGGGATGTAATGTTAAAATTGTACAAGGCATTGGTGAGGCCAATTCTGGAGTATGGTGTACAATTTTGGTCGCCTAATTATAGGAAGGATGTCAACAAAATAGAGAGAGTACAGAGGAGATTTACTAGAATGTTGCCTGGGTTTCAGCAACTAAGTTACAGAGAAAGGTTGAACAAGTTAGGGCTTTATTCTTTGGAGCGCAGAAGGTTAAGGGGGGACTTGATAGAGGTTTTTAAAATGATGAGAGGGATAGACAGAGTTGACGTGGAAAAGCTTTTCCCACTGAGAGTAGGGAAGATTCAAACAAGGGGACATGACTTGAGAATTAAGGGACTGAAGTTTAGGGGTAACATGAGGGGGAACTTCTTTACTCAGAGAGTGGTAGCTGTGTGGAATGAGCTTCCAGTGAAGGTGTTGGAGGCAGGTTCGTTTTTATCATTTAAAAATAAATTGGATAGTTATATGGATGGGAAAGGAATGGAGGGTTATGGTCTGAGCGCAGGTATATGGGACTAGGGGAGATTATGTGTTCGGTACGGACTAGAAGGGTCGAGATGGCCTGTTTCCGTGCTGTAATTGTTATATGTTATATATGTTATGTTGGCCTTTATAACAAGAGGAATCGAATATAGGAGCAAAGAGGTACTTCTGCAGTTGTACAGAGCCCTAGTGAGACCACACTTGGAGTATTGTGTGCAGTTTTGGTCCCCTAATTTGAGGAAGGACATTCTTGCTATTGAGGGAGCCCAGCGTAGATTTACAAGGTTAATTCCCGGGATGGCGGAACTGTCATATGCTAAGAGAATGGAGCAGCTGGGCTTGTACACTCTTATATTTCGCAAGATGAGAGGGGATCTGATCGAAACATATAAGATTGTTAAGGGCCTGGACACGCTAGAGGCAGGAAACATGTTCCCGATGTTGGTGGAGTCCAGAACCAGGGGCCACAGTTTAACAATAAGGAGTAAGCCATTTAGAATGGAGACGAGGAAATACATTTTCACACAGAGAGTGGTGTCTGTGGAATTCTCTGCCTCAGAGGGTGATGGAGGCTGGTTCTCTGGATGCTTTCAAGAGAGAGCTAGATAGGGCTCTTAAAAATAGCGGTCAGAGGATATGGGGAGAAGGCAGGAACGGGGATTGGGGATGATCAGCCATGATCACATTGAATGGTGGTGCTGGCTGGAAGGGCCGAATGGCCTACTCCTGCACCTATTGTTTATTGTCTATTGCATGATTCTGTGAAAGCGATAATGCAGATAGACAGACAGGGTGATAAAGAAGCAGTTTGTCAAGCTTGTCCTCATCAATCAGAGCATTGAGTACAAGACTTGGGACAAGAGCTGTACAAAAATGTTGGTACAAAGAAATACTAAAAAAAAGGGGGAGAGAAAGACAGCGAGAGAGATGGGGGGGGGAGAGGGGGAAGGGGAAAGAGAGGGAGAGGGGGAGAGAATGGTTACACACACCAATTACATACAAAAACACAGTAAATTACTTCCAAAAGCACAATAAATTACACACAAAGCACAATACATGGTTTAAGATCAAGAATAGAGAGAGAGGGGAGAGAGAAATTACACACAAAAGCACAATAAATTACACACAACACAATAAACTAAGTATAAAAGCACAATAAATTACACACAACACAGTAAATTACTTCCAAAAGCACAATACATGACACACAAAAGCACAATACATTACATACAAAAGCACAATACATTACACACAAAAGCACAATATATTACACACAAAAGCACAATATATTACACCCCAGGGGAAGCTCAACCAGGTACAGTCCCACCAACGGACACGAGTCCAGAGCCCAACCAGCCACAGTCAGCGGTAGAGAAGAAAATGGAAGGGAAAAAGCCTCAAATCTTGTGGCCTAAATCCTGCCAGAGGAAAGAGTGGGAGACCATTAACACTGACCTCGTCCATCTTCTGGAAGGATTGAAGGGATGTGTGGAAAGAAAACTGGAGAAGATGGGAGACACCATATACAACTATGGGGCGGAGTGATTTGGGATGAAGGTCATGAAACAGAGGACACAGAAGGCACCAGCACTCCAGTTCAAGTCCAGGAGGCAGCAGGAGATCAAAAGACTGGTGAAAGAAAGCTGAGAAAACAGAGGAAGGCCACAGAGGCAGAAAGGAAAGGACTCGAGGCACTGCCAGCAGAAATAAAGCAGCGCCTGGCAATCCTGCGAAGAGCAGAATTCCTGAGAAAAAAACACAAGAAGAAAGAACGGGCGAGGACAAGCTTCTACAGAGATCCGTATAAGTTTGTCAAGGAGAAGAGCGGGATCCTGAGAGTACCTGTAAGGGAACTGGAGGAGCACCTGAGGAAGACGTACTCTGACAACCGGAGGCATGAGCCAGTCATCATTCCAGATGACATTCCACCTATCCACCCACCTGAGCACCAGATGGACATAAGGCCTCCTACATGGAAGGAGGTGGAGAACACAGTCAAACGGGCAAGAACAGCATCAGCCCAAGGGCCCAATGGCATTCCATACAGGCTTTATAAGAACACCCCTGGTGCCCTGAAATCCCTTTGGAAGTTAATGAAAGTGGCATGGGGGAAAATAATCATACCTAAGGCATGGCGAAGGGCAGGAGGGATCTTAATTCCCAAAGAAAAGAACACCTCAACCATTAGCCAATTCCGCCAGATCAGCCTTCTGAACGTGGAAGGAAAGATCTTCTTTGGTGTTGTGGCACAAAGACTCTCAGCATTTTTGCAGAGCAACAACTTCATTGACACGTCAGTGCAGAAAGCAGGGGTATGTGGTTTTTCAGGATGTCTAGAACATGCAAACGTCATCTGGCACCAGATACAAACTGCCAAGAAGGAAAAGAGAGATCTGCATGTGGTTTTCTTAGATCTTGCCAATGCCTTTGGTTCGGTGCTCCATGAGACTCTTTGGGCAGCTTTTAATATCTTCCAGGTCCCAGAAGTCATCACAAAGCTGGTAAAAGCTTACTTCCAGGACCTCCAGTTCTGCATCACAACACAGGACAACACCACCGCCTGGCAGCACCTTGAGGTCAAGTCAAGTCAAGTTTATTTGTCACATACACATACGAGATGTGTAGTGAAATGAAAGTGGCAATGCTCGCGGACTTTTGTGCAAAAGACAAACAACCAACAACCAAACAAACTATAAACACAATCATAAGACACATATTCTTTTACATAATAAATAATGGAAGGAAAAACGTTCAGTAGAGTTAGTCCCTGGTGAGATAGGCGTTTACAGTCCGAATGGCCTCTGGGAAGAAACTCCTTCTCAACTTCTCCGTTCTCACCGCATGGCAACGGAGGCGTTTGCCTGATCGTAGCAGCTGGAACAGTCCGTTGCAGGGGTGGAAGGGGCCTCTCATGATATTGTTGGCTCTGGAGTTGCACCTCCTGATGTATAGTTCCTGCAGAGGGGCAAGTGAAGTTCCCATAGTGCGTTCGGCCGAAATGGTAAAGGCATAATGGCAGGCTGTACCATTTCTCCTCTGGTTTTCACCATGGCAATGGAGCTCATCATTCGAGCATCACAATGGGTGGTCGGAGGGGACCGCTTGAAGAGTGGGCTGAGTCTTCCTCCAATCAGGGCGTACATGGATGACATGACCACAATAACAATAATAACAGGTTATCCACTTTGGTGGCAAGAACTGGTAGGCTATTATCTGAATGGTAGCCGATTAGGAAAAGGTGAGATGCAACGAGAACTGGGTGTCATGGTACACCAGTCATTGAAAGTAGACATGCAAGTGCAGCAGGCAGTGAAGAAAGCAAATGGTATGTTAGCATTCATAGCAAAAGGATTTGAGTATAGGAGTAGGGAGGTTCTACTGCAGTTGTACAGGATCTTGGTGAGACCACACCTGAAGTATTGTGCACAGTTTTGGTCTCCTAATCTGAGGAAAGACATTCTTGCCATAGGTTCACCAGACTGATTCCTGGGATGTCAGGACTTTCATATGAAGAAAGACTAGATAGACTCGGCTTGTACTCGCTAGAATTTAAAAGATTGAGAGGGGGTCTTATAGAAAATTACAAAATTCTTAAGGGGTTGGACAGGCTAGATGCAGGAAGATTGTTCCCGATGTTGGGAAAGTCCAGAACAAGGGGTCACTGTTTAAGGATAAGGGGGAAGTCTTTTAGGACCGAGATGAGAAAAAAAAATTCACACAGAGAGTGGTGAATCTGTGGAATTCTCTGCCACAGAAGGTAGTTGAGGCCAGTTCATTGGCTATATTTAAGAGGGAATTAGATGTGGCCTTTGTGGCTAAAGGGATCAAGGGGTATGGAGAGAAAGCAGGTACAGGATACTGAGTTGGATGATCAGCCATGATCATATTGAATGGCGGTGCAGGCTCGAAGGGCCGAATAGCCTACTCCTGCACCTATATTCAAATGTGCCAAAGTGAGGCTGGACATGACACTAACATAATCCCGGGACCCAATAGTAAGAGGTGTCGCTCCAACCCTAGGAACAGGGAAGAAATGGACTCCAGCAGCAGTGGTACTGAACGCAAAATCCGCCCTTCAACACCGGGACATAGTGGGCCCTGTCCAACAAGGCCGAGGGGGCTTTGGCCTGGGAGCAATGAAACATACCTGCTCCAGGCTACTCCAGCTGAACATCGGCACCTGGTGGTGGAGGAGGTGCGCCACCAGGAAGAAGCAGCCAGGTGTGCCAAAGCCATATCCCAAGCCAAACAAGGCCGCTGGATGAGGTGGGATGGCGTTGAGAGGAGGAAGATCACATGGAGAGAGCTATGGACCATGGAGTCAAATAAGTTGAGCTTCATTATCAGAGCCACATATGACGTCCTTCCCTCTCCCACAAACCTAAATCTTTGGCTGGGAGAGGATCCAGTCTGCCCCCTGTGTGCAGTTCCAGCAAACCTCAAGCACATCCTGGTCGGTTGTAAGACCGGCCTAACACAAGGCAGATACACCTGGCGACACAACCAGGTGCTGAGGTGTTTGGCAGTTGAACTCGAGTGCAGGGGAGTTACCACCAACGCCATGCCTATCAATGGCCAGATAACATTCCCGCAAATACCATCCTTCATCCGGGAAGGAGAGATACGGAGGACTAACCCCTCGCCTCTCAACTCATGCCCACTGAACACAGCCCGGGACTGGGAAATGTGTGTTGATCTAGGCCAGAGGCTTTCGTTCCCAGTTGAAATCGCAGTTACCAACCTGCGACCAGACCTCGTTCTCTGGTCCAACTCCTGTCGGCGTGTTTTCATCATTGAGCTAATGGTCCCATGGGAGAAGGCTGTAGATGAGGCTAATGAAAGGAAACAGCTTTGATATTCCAACCTTGCAGCAGAGGCAGAGGAGAGAGGTTGGAGGGTAAGGGTGTGTCCAGTGGAGGTGGGGTGCAGGGGCTTTGTAGCCAGTTCCACCGCAAGGCTCCTGAGGGAAGTAGGAGTCAAAGGGCAGGCACAAAGGAGGGCAATAAAAGAACTTGCCAATGCCACCGAACGGAGCAGTCACTGGCTGTGGCTGAAGAGGAAAGATGTTGTCTGGGCTGCCACGTGACCATCTAGAGGCTAACAATAAGACACACACCCAGGTCTGATCAACCTGCGGTGGGCCTATCTTGACTGAGGGTGTCTTGTGATAAAAGGCTGAAACACCCAGTGACGTTGAGGTGTCTGATTGGTAGCAAATTCACCTAGTGGTCATACCCAAGAATGTCAATTGTAGTGAAATCTTAGGGATTGTAACACCCAGTCCTACTATAGAATCACACAAAAGCACAATTACACACAAAAGCAGAATAAATTACACACAAAAGCACAAAACATGGTTTAAGATCAAGAATAGAGAGGGGAGAGAGTCATTACATACAAAAGCACAATAAATTACACAGAAAAACACAATGAATTACACAGAAAAGCACAATAAATTATGTACAAAAACACAATGAATTACACAGAAAAGCACAATGACTTTGAACTCCAGATTGTGCAACTTGCTTATTTACACGTACAAAAGCAGAGTAAATTTGATTTTGATTTGATTTAATTTAATTTATTGTCATTGTCTTCAATTAAGAGACAACACAATTCTCTTTCCCTTACAGTCATACAAAAAATAAAATTAAAATAACACAAAATCACAGAACACAGTAGTCCTCCACAACACAAACATCCCCACAGCGGCACCAAAGTTCCCCACTGTGAGGGAAGGAACCAAGGTCCAGTCAACCTCCTCACTGATGTTCCCCAATGTTCACCCATGTCGGGTAGGAGCGGCACAAAAAAGGGAACAGACCAAATCGCTCTGAAATTCCAAGGAGTGAAGTGAAATGTGGAAAGATTGCTAATATTGAAAAGAAAAAGCTGTGGAAGTAATCTCAACTCCATCTCACTTTGAGATCTCCCTAAATTCTTCTTTCAGGACCTTTTCTCTGTTTTTACCTATGTCGTTGGTACCTATATGTACCACAACCTCAGGCTCCTCTCCCTCCCATTTCAAGATTTCTTGGACACGTTCAGACACATCCCTGACCCTGGCACCAGGGAGGCAAACTACCATCTGTCTGCGTCCACAGAATCGCCTATCCGACCCCCTGACTATAGAGTCCCCTATTACAATTGCCCTCCTCTTCTTTTCCTTACCCTTCTGAGCAACAGGACCGGTCTTTATGCCAGAGGCCCGGCCGCTGTCGCTGCCCCCAGGTAGGCTGTCTCCCCTACCCTTACTCAAACATGAGTACTTATTTTCAAGGTGTACAGCCACCGGGGTACTCACCAGTCCCTGCCTCTGCCCATTGCCCTTCCTAACTGTGACCCAGTGTTCTGTCTCCCGTGGTCTTGGAGTGACCACCTCCCTGTAACTCCTTTGTAGGATGTACAAAGTTGAATACATTTTGGAGCGATATATTTGATATATTTCCAAAGCTTTTCAAGTCCACAATAGAACCTAAAACGGAATGGGTTATATTTGCAATAATAGTAGAATATATCAATTTAAATAAAGACCAAAACGTTTTTTTTAATTATGGGTTAATAATTGGAAAGAAATTGATACTTAAATTTTGGAAAAATACAACCATACCAACTGTTAAAATGTGGATTAGGAATATGATGGACATAGCACGCCTTGAAGAAATGAGACTCCGACTAATAGATAAATATGACCAATTCTTAATAAGTTGGTCTCCTTTCATCGACTTTTTGGAATCATGTGATGCAGCGGTATCGTAAAGATTGCTGACTTCAGTTCATGCCGTGGATAGATCTACATCTCCGAATAAAGATTTGAAAATTTCTCTTTTAAGGGGACTTCTCTCCTATTTCTACTTTCCACTTTTTCTTTTTTTTATATATACACTTCACGTTTTTCTATTCTCTACCATCTATTTTTCCTCTTTTTCCCCTTTCTATTGTTTTATTTTTCTTGTCTTGCTTACTTCCTTCTCAAAACATAAAACTAGAGGTTGTACATAGAATGGATTACGGTATGACATAGTTGGCACCTAAAATTATGTTCCACTGTACTGTTTTGTACTGTATTAACTTCTAATAAAATAAACAAAAACAAAAAAACAAAAACAAAAAAAAGGTAATTGCAATATTGTCAAGGTGAGAGATTGTCTCCTGTCCTCTCCGCTCCTCTCCCGCCTCCTCTTCACCCCCCCACCCCTTCCCCTATCCTCTCCTCCCCTCAATCTCCTACTCCCCTTCATCTCCCTCTCGTCTCCCCCTCACCTCTCTTCTCTCCTCTCCTCCCTCCTCTCCTCTCTCCTCCTCTGCTCGCCTCTCCTCACCTCACTTTTTTCCCCTCCCCTCCACTCCCCTTCTCTCCCCTCCTCTCCATTCCTATCCCTTCCTCTCCCCTCCTTTCCTCTCCTCCCCCTCTTTCCCTCTCCTCTCATGTTCTCTCCTCTCCTCTCCTACAATACAATACAATAGCAATACCATGTATTTGTCATTTGAACCTCACATGAAGTTCAAACGAAATTTGGTTTCTGCAGTCATGCAAGAAAAGAACCAAGACACACACCAACACAATTTACATAAACATCCATCACAGTGAATCTCCTCCTCACTGTGATGTAAGGCAAAGCTTGTCTCTCCCCTGCTCTCCATTCTTCTCCCGATGTCAAAGTCAAAGCCCTCGGCGGGCGCTAGCAAGTTCGCCGCCATTTAAAGCCGCGCCGGGCGATGTAAGGCCGCGCCCCGAGTCTTGATGTTGGAGCCCGTGGCAGGCGCTAACAAATCCCGCAGCTGTTTAAGCCGCGCCGGGCGATGTAAGGCCCCGCTCCAGGTCACTTTCAACCCCGAAATTTGGGCGGGAGAAGTTGCCGTTGCTGGTGCTCGGTAAAGGAGTGTCACCATCGTCAGGGAGTCGGGTCACAGCAGCGCGCCACCACAGCTCTCCAAGCTCCGAATCTGGCCAGCAGTGTGGGATGAGACAGGATGGTAATAATAATAATAATAATAATAAATTTTATTTAATGGGCGCCTTTCAGACATCTCAAGGACACCTTACATAGATTAATCAGAATAAAAACATATAATCGGAATAAAATAAGTAATAAAGACATCACAGACACAAATTAAAAACAGAATTCAATCCAAAAACAGAAAATCAAAAACACAATGTGAAGAGAGAGCAGCGGCAGCCAAAGCGCGCCAGCGTCCACTCTCTCTTCACGGCTGCCATCTAGGACACAGACTTATAGGATTACAATTAGACAAAAAAATCATCCCCCCACAGTGGATAGCACTGTGGGGGAAGGCACAATGTCCAGTCCCCACCCCAGTCCAGTCCAGGCCCGCAGCTCCGCCAGCTCCGTGACTTGAGCCCCCAGGTTGTTCCGGCAGGAGGCCGCTCCACGGTGCTAGGCCCCAACGACAACGGAGACCCGACAGGGAAAAGGTCAGGTCCCCGTACAGGGAAGAGATTTAAAAGTTTCCCCCACCCATCCCCCCTGCACCCCACACATACACAGTTAAAAACCCACTACAAACTATACCCTCAACGGGATAAAAAAAATTTAAAAAGACAGACGGACTGCGGAGGCCGCTGCGACGTCGGTCGCGCTGCCCACTGGTCACATCCTCCCCTCCCGTCTCATCCCACACTGCACATCTTCTTTAAACTTTGCCCATCTGACCTTGTATCTATGTTCTCTAGAATTTAATATTTGGGGAAAAAAGGTTTTGACTGTGATCGCAACAACCATCGACATGAACACAACGACTTTGCTATTGAAGGAGTGCAGCGTAGGTTCACAAGGTTAATTCCCAGGATGGCGGGACTATCATATGCTGAGCGAATGGAGCGGCTGGGCTTGTATACTCTGGAATTTAGAAAGATGAGAGGGTATCTTATTGAAACGTATAAGATAGGGCTCTTAAAGATAGCAGAGTCAAGCGATATGGGGAGAAGCCAGGAACGGTGTATTGATTGTGGATGATCAGCCATGATCACATTGAATGGCGGTGCTGGCTATAAGGGCCAAATGGCCTACTCCTGCACCTATTGTTTATTGTCTCCCTCCTACCCTCTCCTCTCCCCTCCCATCCCCTCTTGTCTCCTCCCTTCTCCACTCCCCCCACTCCCTTCCTCTCCTCTCCTCTGCCTCCCTCACCTCCCCCTCCCTTCTCTCCTCTCACTCCCCCCGCTTTTCTCGCTCCTCCTCTCCTATATATTCCTCTCCTCTCCTCTCCCCTCCCCCCTCTTCTCTCATCTCCTCCCCTCCCCTCTCCACCTCTCCCCTCTCCTCCCCTGCCCTCTCCTCTCCACCTCTAGCCTCTCCTCTCCTCTCCTCCCTTCCCGTCTCCCCTCCCGTCTCCACCTCTTTCCTCCCCCCATCTTTACTTTCCTCTCCTCGCTCCCATCCCGTCCCCTCTCCTCTCCTCCCCTCTCCCCTCCTGTACTCCCGTTTCCTCTTCTCTCCTCCCCTCGTCTCCTCTCCCTTACTCCCCTTCTCCTTTACATACCTCCTCCCCTCCTTCTCCTTCACTCCCCTCTCCTTCCCTCCCTCCTCCTCTCCACACCTTCACTCCTCTCCCATACTCTCCCCCTGTACTCCCTTTTCCTCTTATCTCCTTCCCTCTTCTCCTTTCCTCCCGTCTCCTCTCCTTTACTCCCCTTCTGCTTCCTTCCTCTCTTTTATCCCCCCTCATCTCTCCTCTCCACCTTCTGTCCCCTCCTCTCTCGCCTCTCACCTCTCCCCTCCTCTCCTTATCTCCTCCCCTCACATCTTTTCCACTATCCTCTTCTCTCCCCACCTCCCCTCTCCACTTTTCTCTCCTCTCTCTGCTCCTCCCCTCTCCACTGCTGTCCTCCCCTCCCCTATCGTCTCCTGCACTCCCCTCGACTTTCCCCTCCTCCCCTCACCTACTCCCCACATTTCTTCCCTTCTCCTCCACTCCTCTATCCTCAACTCCCTCTCTCCCCGCCCCTCCAAACCAGCACCAAAGATATGGAGCTGAGAGATTATCTTCTCTCCTCCCCATCCTTTCCTCTCCTCTCCCCTCGTCTCCCTTCCACCACTCTCCTCTCCCTTCCACTCCTCTCCCCTCCTCTCCTCGTCTCTCCTCATCCCTCCTCCCACTCCCACCTCTCCTCCTCGCTCTCCCCCCTGTTCTCCATTACCTTCTCTCCTCTACTCCCCTCCCTTCTCCCATCTCCTCTCCTCCCCTCCACTCCTCACCCCCCTCTCTCCTATGCTCACTCTCCCCCTGCTCCTCTACTTTCCTCTCCTCACCTCTCCTCCACCTCCTCACATCCCCCTCCTCTCAAAACAAGCACCAAAGATAATTGGTGGAGAGAGTGTATCCTCTCCTCCTCACCTCTCCCTTGCTCCTCTCTCCTCTTGCCACTCCCCTCCCCTTTTCTCCCTCCTCTCCACTCCACTCCTCTCCTCTGCTCCTTTCTCATCACCTCCTCTCCTCTCCTCCTCTCCTCTCCTCTCCTCTCCTCTCCTCTCCTCTCCTCTCCTCTCCTCTCCTCACCTCTCCTCTCCTCTCCTCTCCTCTCCTCTCCTCTCCTCTCCTCTCCTCTCCTCTCCACTCCTATCCTCTGCCTTCTTCACTCCTCCCCTCACCCCTCCTTCCCTTTCTCCTCCCCTGCACTCCTCTCCTCACCCCTTATCTCCTGTGCTCCCCTCTCCTCTCCTCACCGCTTCTCTCACCCCCTCCCTTCAAATCCAGCACCAAAGATAATATAGTGGAGGTGAGTGATTGTTCTCTCCTCTCCTCTTCCCTCTCCTCTTATCTCCTCTCCTGCCCTCCCCTCGCATCTCCTCTCGTCCACTCATCTACTCCCCATGTCTCTTTTTTATTCCCCTCTCTTTCCCTCCTCTCTGCTACCTCTCCCTCTCTCCTTTCTCCTCTCCTCCTCTCCCCCTTCCCCACCTCTCCTCTTGTCCCTCCCCTCCCCTCTGCTCTTCTTTTCTCTCCCGCACCTAAGATAATCCAGCACCAAATCCAGCACCTAAGATAATTGTAATATGGTGGCCATGAGAGATTGTCTCCTCTCCTCTCCCGTACCCCCCAATCCTCTCCTCCACCCTCCTATCTCCTCCTTCCTTCCCCACCGCCCCCCACTAACCTACTCTCCTCTGCTCTCCTCATCCCTCCTGCCACCTGCCCCCACTCCTCTCCTCCCCTCCTCACCTCCCGTGTCTCCAACCCTCCCTCTCCCTCCCCTCCTCTATCCTCCTATCTCCTCTCCTCAGCTCTACTCTCTCCTGCTATCGTCGCCTCTCTCGTCTCCTCCCCTCCCCTCTACCCTCCTTTCATCCACTACTCCTCCCTCCCTCACCCTTTCTCCCCCCACCTTTGAAATCCAGCACCCAATATAGCGGCAATATGGTGTAGGTGAGAGATTGTCTCCTCTCCACTCCTCCCCTCTCCATCCCTCCCCTGCTTCCTCCTCTCCTCCTACCCTCTCTATAACCTCCCCTCAAATCCAGCACCTAAGATAATTGCAGTATGGACTAGAAGGGAGATTGTCACCTATCCTCTCCTCTCGTCTCCTGCCCCCACTCGCCTCTCCCCTCCTGCCCCCACTCGCCTCTCCCCTCCTCCCCTCATTTACTACCTACATCTCCGCTCTTTTCTTCCCCTCATCCCCTTCTCTATCCTCCCCTCCCTCTCTTTCTTTCCCCGCCCCTCCAAACCAACACCAAAAATTGTCACCTCTCCTCTTCCCTCCTCTCCCTTCCTCTCCTCACCTCTTCTCCTCTCCAATCCTCTAATTTACCCCCCTCCTCCCCTCTCATATCCTCTCCCCTCCTCCCCTCTCCTATCCACTCTTACCCTCTCCTCGCCTCTCTTCCCTTTTCCACAACCCTCCACTCCCCTCCCCTCCCCTCCTCTGCTCTCCGCTGCTCTTCTCTCTTCTCCTTCCTATGCTTTCCGCTCCTCTCCTCTCTTCTCTTCTCCCCCTCCCTCTTCCCATCTCCCCCTCCCTCTTCCACTCACCTCCTCACCGCTCTTCCCTCTGTCCTCCTACCATCTACACTTATTCCCTCCACTCCTCTCAACCCTCCTCTCCTACCCTCCCTCTCCCTCCCATCCTCACCTCTCCTCTCCTCCCCTCTCCCTTTCCCCCGTCTGCTCCCCTCAACTCTCCACTCCTCCCCTCTCCTATCCCTTCCCACCCTCTCCTTTCCTCCCTTCTCCACTGCCCTCCACTCCCCTCGTCTCCTCTTCTTTTGCCATTCCCCCTCCCATCTCCCCCTCTCCTCTCCTCTCCTCCCCTATCTCGTCTCCCTTCCCCTCTCCCATCTCCTCTCCTCCCCTCCACACCTCTCATCCCCCCCTCTCCTACCCTCCCTCTCCCTCCTCTGATCTCCTTGCCATATCTTCTCCTCTCCTCTATCTTCCCATTCCTTCCCCTCCCCTCCACCCTCCTCTCATCCACTCCTCCACATCCCCTTCCCTCTCCCCTCCTCTCCTCTCAAATCCAGCACCTTAGATAATTGGAGAAGAGATTGTTCCCTCTCCTCCCCCATCCTCTCCTCTCCTCTCCTCCCCATTCAATTCCTCTCCTCTCATTGCCTCTCCAATCTCGTCCTCTCTCCCCCCTCCCTCTCTGTCCCCTCCACCCATATCCAGCACCAAAGAAAATTGCAATATGGACTAGGAGAGTTTGTCTGCTCCCCACTCCACTTCCCCTCTCCTCTCCTCCCCTCTTCTCTGATCCCCTCCATCTCCCACTTTTCTCCCTCACCTCCCTTCTCTCTGCTGCTCTCCTCCCTTCTCCACTCCTCGCCTCTCCTCTGCTTTCCGCTCCTCTCCTCTCTCCTTTCTCTTCTGCTTTCCTCCCGTCTCCTCACCTCTCCTCTCTGCCGTCCTCACCTCTGCTCTTCTCTCCCCTCCCCTCTCCACCTTCCTCGCCCCCCCCGCTTCTCTCCCCCCCCCTCCCCTCAATTCCAGCACCAAAGATAATTGTAATATAGTGGAGGCAAGAGATTGTTCTCTCCTCCCATCCCCTCACCACTCCCCTTGCCCCCTCATCTACTCCCCACATCGTCTCTCTTTTCTTCCCTTCTTCTCTGCTCCCTCACCCTCACTTGCCCTCCCCTCGCCTCTCCTCTCACCTCCCTTCCCCTCTCCTGCCCTCCTCTCGCCTCTCCTCTCCTCATCTACTCCCCACATATCCTCTCTTTTCCACCCCTCCTCTATTCTCCCCTCCCCTCCCCCGCTCCCCGTCCCTCCAAACCAGCGTCAAAGATAATTGTAATATGGTGGAGCTGAGATTGTATCCTCTCCTCTCCTCCTCCCCTCCTATCCCCCATACCCGCTCTTCTCCTATCCTACCTTCTCCATTATCCTCCCCTCTTCTCCTCTGCTCTCCTTGTTCCTCCTCCCATCTCCCCCTTTCCTCTCCTACTCTCGGCTCCCACTCCTCTTCTCCCAGCCCTTCCCTCGTTCTCCCATCCCTTCTCCCCTCCTCTCATCTCCCCTGCTTTACACCCCTCTCCTCTCCATTCCTCTCCCCTCTACTCTCCTCCCTTCTCCTCTCCCCCTCCCTTCATCTATCCTCCCCTTCCTTCTCCCTCTCCCCCTTCCTCTCCTCTCCTCTATTCTGGATGCTTTCAAGAGAGTTATATAGGGCTCTTAAAGATAGTCCAGGGATCTGGGAGAAGGGAGGAATGGGGTACTGATTGTGGATGATCAGCCATGATCACATGGAATGGCGGTGCTGGCTCGAAGGGCTGAATGGCATACTCCCGCACCTATTGTCTGTTGTCTTTTGTCCTCTCCTCCCATTTCTTCTTCTCTCCTCCTTCCCTTCACACTCCTCCCCTCCCTCTTTCTCTTCCCACCCCCTCTCCTCTCCACTCGTCCTAACCCGCCCCTCAGCTCTTCTCTTTTCTCTCCCCTACTCCCCCCACCTCTCCCCTCCTCACCTCTCCTCTCCTATCCTTTCATAACCCCTCCAACCCTCTCCTTCCCTCACCTCTTTTCTTCTCGACCCACCTCTCCTCTCCCCTCCCCTCTTATCTCCACCATTCCCTCGCCCTCTCTCTCCACTCCCCTCAAATCCAGCATCAAGGATGATTGTAATATGTTGGTCAGATTGTCTCCTCTCCTCCCCTCCCACCTCCTCCCCTCTCCCCTACTCCCTTCCAACCCCCTCTTCTCCCATCCTCTCCTCTCCTATCTTCCTCCTCCACCCTCTTCCTATCACCTCAACCCCTCTCCTCTCCTCTATCCTCCTCTCCCCTCTCTTGGCCTCCCTGCTATCCCCTCCTCTCATCCCCTCTCCTCCCATCCCCCTCCCTTCCTCAGCTCTCCTCACCTCTTCCATCGTCGCTCGTCTGGACATCCGCATGATCCACAGGCAGTCTTTGCCTACGAACGCCAAACTCTCCTGAACATCCCAGCCTCTGTCGTCGATTTCTTCATCCGAGCCCCGGACAAAACTTCCCTCAGCGATCGGTCCTCGCTCAACTCCCAGTAGGTGTATGGGCCCGGCCATATGGTCATCGCCGCATGAACGGAACCAGGAGGCAGAGTAAACGTGCGGACCCCCTGGAAACGCTGAAGAATCTATCCATCGGCGGTCACTCGAGCTCAGGTTTGCCTCTCTCCGTTCCATCTGTTGGCCCGCGGGCTCCCAGCCAGGCTCTCTGTGAAACGTAGCAGCATGGTCTCCCTGAACCTCCACCCGCTGGCGTGGGAGCCGCTAACGGACCACAACTTACCTGCTGTCCCTGTTAATGTGGCCTTGATCAATGCAAGATCTTTACTGAAAAAAACATTCATCCTCAATGAATTCTTCACTGCTCGTGAATTGGACTTTTTACTGGTCACAGAAACCTGGCTTAATCCTGGTGAGTTTGCTCCACTCATGGAACTCCGTCCTGATAACTAACTTTTTCAGCTCGCCCAGGCTCTCCGGGGGCGGCCTAGCACTGTGTTTAAGAAAAATTTCAACTGCCGCCTCCTGAACGCTGATCATTTCTTCAGCTTCAAACATCAACTAATTATAGTTGGTCTAGACTGACCACTTTTAATTGTTCTTGTGTATCGCCCACCAAAAATGCATAAGGACTCACTTTTTAAGAAAGGCTGGAGAGAGAAAACGGGGAATTATATACCAGTTAACCTGATATCGGTGGTGGGGAAGATGCTGGAGCCAATTATAAAAAATGAAATAGCCGCACATGTGGATAGCAGCAACAGGATCGGTCCGAGTCAGCATGGATTTACGAAGGGGAAATCATGCTTGACTAATCTTCTGGAATTTTTTGAAGATGTAACTAGGAAAATGGACAAGGGAGATTCAGTGGATGTAGTGTACCTGGACTTCCAGAAAGCATTTGATAAGGTCCCTCATAGGAGATTAGTGGGCAAAATTAGGGTACATGGTATTAGAGGTAGAGTGCTGGCATGCATAGAGAAGTGGTTGACAAACAGGAAACAAAGAGTAGGGATTAACGGGTCCCTTTCAGAATGGCAGGCAGTGACTAGTGGGGTACATTTAGATGAAGGGATTCAAAGTAACATTAGCAAATTTGCAGATGACACAAAGATAGGTGGCAGTGTGAACTGTGAGGAGGATGCTATGAGAATGCAGGGTGACTTGGCAGGTTGGGGGAGTGGGCAGATGCATGACAGATGAAGTTTAATGCGGATAAATATGAGGTTATCCACTTTGGTAGCAAAAACAGGAAGGCAGATTACTATCTAAATGGCGCCAAGTTGGGAAAAGGGGAAGTACAACGGGATCTGGGGGTACTTGTACATCAGTCTATGAAAGTAAGCATGCAGGTACAGCATGCAGTGAAGAAAGCGAATGGCATGTTGGCCGTTATAACAAGAGGAATCGAATATAGGAGCAAAGAGGTCCATCTGCAGTTGTACAAAGTTCTAGTGAGACCACACCTGGAGTATTGTGTGCAGTTTTGGTCCCCTAATTTGAGGAAGGACATTCTTGCTATTGAGGGAATGCAGCGTAGGTTTACAAGGTTAATTCCCGGGATGGTGGGACTGTCATATGCTGAGAGAATGGAGCAGCTGGGCTTGTACACTCTGGAGTTTAGAAGGATGAGAGGATATCTCATTGAAACGTATAAGATTGTTAAGGGCTTGGACACACTAGAGGCAGGAAACATGTTCCCGATTGGGGGAGTCCAGAACCAGGGGCCACGGTTTAAGAATAAGGAGTAAGCCATTTAGAACGGAGATGAGGAAACACTTTTTCTCACAGAGAGTGATGAGTCTGTGGAATTCTCTGCCTCAGAGGGTGGTGGAGGCAGGTTGTCTGGATGCTTTCAAGAGAGAGCTAGATAGGGCTCTTAAAAATAGCAGAGTCAGGGGATATGGGGAGAAGGCAGGAACGGGGTACTGATTGGGGATGATCAGCCATGATCACATTGAATGGCGGTGCTGGCTTGAAGGGCCAAATGGCCTACTCCTGCACCTATTGTCTATTGACTTTATCACACAATTTGCTGATCTTATCTCTAGCTTGTTGCCCAAATTTGACCGGGTCCTGATTCTTGGTGATTTTAACATTCATGTCTGCTGTCCTACTAAACCTCTTGTGAGTGAATTTATGAACCTGGTTGAGTCCTCCAACCACTGGACCCACTCACAAGCTTTGCCATACACTCCACCTGGTGCTATCATCTGGTCTCCCAATTTGTAATATAGAAATTATTGATGCGTGTCTGTCAGATCATAGTGCAATTATATTTGATGCATCTCTGCCTTTCCCTCCCTCAAAATCCCATCTCCCTGTTCGCTACTCTCGCTACATAAACTCTTCGACTGCCAGTAAATTATCTGAAGATCTCATAGCTGCTCCCGACATCTGCACCATCGAGACGTCTCCCCTCCACCTCAGCACTGACGACCTCATTTCTTTAATCAATACCACTTCCTCTTCCATCCTGGATTCTGTTGCTCCTCTTAAAATGAAAATGCCTAAGCCTAAAGGCTGGCCCTGGCTCAATGACACCACCAGAGCCCTAAGAAGAGAGTGCAGAAAATCAGAACGGAAGTATAAATGTGATCAGCTTCAAATTTCATTTGAACTTCTGAGAAACAATCTTCTCAAATACCAGGAAGCAGTAAAGTCTGCGAGAACACAATACTTTTCTGACCTTATTTCCAAAAACGCCCATAACTCCAAGGTCCTATTTAGTACCATTACCTCTGTCATATGTCATATACCAGCTTAACTGGGTCCCCTGCTAAGAGCGAAGAATTTACTACATTTTTCACCAGCAAAGTTGAGAACATCAGATCGAATATTTCCCCTCCCATCCGTGACCTAGCGTTCTCATTGGTCTGTTCTTCTAAATTAGACTGTTTCCAACCCATTACTCTACCCTCCCTTGTAAAGCTGGTCTCCACGATGAAACCTACAACCTGCCCCCTCAACGCTTTCCCGTCTGCCCTTCTGAAGGATGTCTTTGCAATAGCCAGTCCCTGCATCCTCTCTCTCATCAACAGTTCTCTGGCCACTACCGCGGTTCCAACCTGTTTCAAGCACGCGGTGGTCCAGCCCCTCCTGAAAAAACCTAACCTAGACCCCACCTTGCCTAGCAACTACAGACTTATTTCCAAACTGCCTTTCCTTTCAAAAGTCCTTGTAACGGTAATTCTAAACCAACTAATGAAACCTTATCTACACCAAAATACCATCCTGGAAAGTTACCAATCAGGTTTCAGGGCCCACCACAGCACAGAGTCTGCCTTTTTGAAGGTACATAACGGCTGCATCTCGCCATTGACTCCGGCGACTGTGCAATCCTGCTCCTTCTCGACCTCAGTGCAGCATTTGATAAAGTGGACCACACCATCCTAATTGACCTTCTCCGGAAATGAGCAGGTTCGTTTCCTACCTCGAAGATAGGAGTTTCTCTACAAACATAGGCAACTCTTTCTCTTCCCCAGCTAGTCTCTGCTGCGGGGTTCCACAAGGCTCAATCCTAGGCCCCCTTCTCTTCTCTCTGTATATGCTCCCTTTAGTCCGTCATTCAAAGGCGCGGCATTTCCTTCCACTGCTATGCAGACAGCTCTATCACCCCCTGAAACCCAACAACCCATCAAATCTACTCAGCCTCATTCACTGCCTCGAGGATATAAAGTGTTGGATGGCACAGAACTTCCTCCAACTAAACGAGAGCAAGTCTGAGGTCATCTGAGGTCCTGTACGGCTGCCTGTCCTGCAGCTGTCCGTTTTTTTCACTTCTTTTTTATTATTTTTATTATTTCTATAGCACATTTATTTTTAGTACGTTAAAGTGTGTAGTCGGGGGGTCTAATCTTTTTATGTGTGGGGGGTGGTGGGGGGGAAGGGGGAAACTGCTTTTTCAAGTCCCTACCTGGTCGGAGAGGCTGCCTTCCTCCGAGCAGCACCTTTGACCTGTCCTCGCGGCCTACCAGCGGGTCCTGGAGCGACGTTTCCTGAGGGGACCTGGCCAGAACCTCGGCTTTGGCGGCGGCACAGCGCTGGAGCGCTATTGCGGAGCGGGCGATGCCTTTCCTGGGTCGCCGCGCTGGAACTCCAGTATGCTGGGACCGCCGATGAAAACATTGTGGAGCCGCGGTTCTGTGGAGCGGCCAGCTGCGGCGCTGAACTTTACATCCCGGAGCCTGGGATCTCTCGCCGAGATCGCCAGTGAGTGGAGCTCCGTCAAACGCGGTCTGTTGGCTTGGAAGCCGCGGTCTCCGGTAAGAAGGCGGCCGTTCCTGGCACCCCAAGCCAAGGGTTCTCCCGACGCCGGTGCACCATCACCCGGCGAGAACATCGGGCGCCGTGGCGGCAACTTTGGAGGCCTCAATATGCCCGACTCTGGGTGGACAAGAGGATGGGGACTGGACTTTGTGCCTGATGTTTTTGTGTTTTGGTGTTGAACTTCTTGAATGCTATGTTGTATTTTTATTAGTGTGCTGCAAGGACATCTGAATTTCCCCTGAATAAGGGGATTAATAAAGTAAATCTAATCTAATCTAATCTAATCTTAAGCGGCTTTTTCACGGGGCGACTTGACGCAAGAATTAACCAGAGTTTAACATCGTGGGAACCTCGTGCGATAACAGTACGGCATTCGTGGACCACCGTGGACCACCGTGGACCACCGTAGCGCTAACGGCAGGTAATCGTGTAACTTGGTGACTCGGGAGAAAATTCAAGCAAGTTTGAATTTCTCCAAGAGTGACTTGTACACTTGTGGTTGAGCATTGCAACATTATATGAACGTAGTGGCCAGTGCGATATCCGTGCGATATCCGTAATAACTCTTGCGGTTACCGTGGGAACTCCTGCGAACGGTGAACCCGGAAGTTGGACAGAGGGGACAGAAGGTGAGTAAAAATTGTCTTCTGTGGGATTGAATTTAAAAAATAAAGATTTGCATCCGCATATGGACATCAACTTATTCATGAGTTATGTTAATGAGATTCAAGAAAATAACTATAATCTTTAAAAGGGACTTTAAAAGGGACTTTACTGAAAGGTCCCGCATTTTTATGGTCCGTAAGAAATTTTTCACATGTACTTCTTTGAGAGATACAGCTCGGAGTCCTCGCCGGCTAGCGATCGATGCCTTTCCGAAGCAGGGTCCGGAACGCTACCAATCAATGTTCTCCAGAGACCTGTGTAAGGAGTGAACTGCACATGCTGGTTTAAACCGAAGACAGACACAAAAAGCTGGAGTAACTCAGCGAGTCAAGCAGCATCTCTGGAGAAAAATAGCTGATATTTCGGGACGAGACACATCTTCAGACTCAATTCCGATTAGGATGTCTGAAGAAGGGTTCCGATTCTAATCGCCACCTATCCTTTTTCTCCAGAGATGCTGCCTGACCCGCTGACTTACTCCAGCTTTTTATGTTTTTCTTCCCAGATCTGACTTACCTGCTGAGTTACACCAACATTGTGTGTCCTTTTGTGCGTATTAACCAGCATCTGCAGTTCCTTTAGACATTACCTAACTTCAGATTTTAGAGATATAGCGCGGAAACAGGCCCTTCGGCCCACCGAGTCCGCGCCGACCACCTATTCTTATCCGGCTTCAGAACGATTCTTCCTTCCATTCATTTGGGCACTGACCCGACCTACCAACCTACCTCAATGCGGACATTGGACTTTTCCCCCCTGGAACTGTCCTGAAAACATATATTCGGAACTCTGGTATTTTCCTCCTCGCTCTACCTGGTGTTCTTGTGCATGTGTCGGAAGGAACAGCAGATGCCGGTTTAAAGAGAATGCTGGAGTAACTCGACGGTTCAAAATGCTGGAGTAACTCAACGGGACAGGCAGCATCTCTAAAGAGAAGGAACGGGTGACGTTTCGGGTCGAGGCCCTTCTTCAGACTGTACGTGGCTTGGTTATATTCATGTATAGCATTATCTGATATGATTGTATAGCACGCAAACAAAAGTTTATTCCCTGCATAGAATCATACAGCGTAGAAACAGGCCCTTCGGTGGGCGTCGCGACTTTCGTCAGCAGCGGCCTCTGCAGTCCGTCTGCGTTTTTTATTATTTTATGTCTATGTTTTTATGTAGTTTTTGTTATTTTTTGTTGGGGTATGTGTGTGGGGGGGTGGGGGTGGTGTGGGGGGGAGGGGGTAACTTTTAAATCTCTCCCTGCACGGGAGACCCGACCTTTTCTTTGTCGGGTCTCCGTTGTCGTTGGGGCTGCAACGAGGAG
The DNA here is from genome assembly GCF_010909765.2 of Amblyraja radiata. Taxonomy (NCBI): domain Eukaryota; kingdom Metazoa; phylum Chordata; class Chondrichthyes; order Rajiformes; family Rajidae; genus Amblyraja; species Amblyraja radiata. The sequence continues at coordinate 41,738,880 of NC_045978.1, read as the reverse complement.
CGGCCTCCAGCAGGAAGACCGGGGGCTCTGGTGCCGACTACTCACCTCACCGTCGCGGAGCTGGCCGAGTCCAGAGCGGGTGGAGCTGTGGTGGACGCTGCTGCGGCCCGACCTCCGGAGCTGCGGAGGCTGCAACTGCGGGTTTGGCGGACGGCGGCGCCGGGAGCCCGCGGGTCCCTGCTGGGAGACCGCTTTTCGGGGCTTCCGCAACGGCGACTTCTCCCGCCCGAGTTGCGGGGTTGAAGAGCTCCTGGAGCGGGGCCTTACATCATCGCCCCGCGCGGATTGGAATGGCCGCGGGACTGCGAGCGCACGCCGGGGGCTCTAACATCAAGAACCCGGTGTGCGACCTTGCATCACCCGGCGTGGCTTTAATGGCTGCGGGACAATTCGCCATCGCCCGCCGGGGGCTTTGACTTTGACTCTGACATCGGGGGGGAGAGTGCAGTGGAGAGATAAGTTTTTTTGGCCTTCCATCACAGCAATGTGATGGATGTTTATGTAAATTATGTTGTGTCTTGGGTCTATTTGTTTGTAATGTATGGCTGCAGAAACGACATTTCGTTTGGACCTCAAGGGGTCCAAATGACAATAAATTGAATTGTATTGTATTGTATTGTATTGTATTCGACCCAACTTGCCCACACCGACCAATATGTCCCATCTACACTAGTCCCACTTGCCCGCGTTTGGCCCATAACCATCTAAACCTATCCTACCCATGCTTCAGTTTAATACGTCTTAAACATTGCGACAGTACCTGCCTCAACTACCTTAACGGATAGCTCATTCCATACACCCACCACCCTTTGCGTAAAATAGTTACCCCTTAGGCTCTCATTAAATCATTTCCCCCGAACCTAAACCTGTATCTGCTGGTTCTCGATATGAGACAATAATAACAAACCAAAGCGAGTTAGGACATCAACGGGGAGATCCTGGATAAACCCAAGGTAGACACAACATGGAGGAACTCAGCGCAACAGGCAGCATCTCAGGGGAGAAGGAATGGGTGACATTTCGGGTCGAGACCCTTCTGATATGCTGCCTGTCCCGCTGAGCTACATGTTGTGTCTATCTTCGTTTTAATCCAGCATCTGCAGTTCCTTCCTGGCCGAACCGATTGAAATATGAGAGGCTGGGCGATAGAGCACTGGGTGTGACAAGGATCAGGCTTCAGTAAGCAAAGTAAAGAGAGGTGGCAACGTTTTGGAAATGAAGCGGGTAATCCGAGTGATGGCGAGACGGTATCCTCTAATGTGTCGGAAAGAACTGTAGATGTTGGTTTGCGCCGATGATAGACACAGTAATACTGGAGACAGACATAAAATACTGGACGGGCAGCATCTGGATAAAAGGAATGGGTGACGTTTCGGGACGAGACTCTGAAGATGGGTCTCGAACCGAAACGTCACACATTCCTTCTCTCCAGAGATGCTGCCCGTCCCGCTGTGTTACTCCAGCATTTCGTGTCTATCTTCCGTATGCTCTGTGATGGTCATCTCGGAGTCAAGTGGCAACTCTGGTCTGTAGACACGAGGAACTGCAGACGCAGGAATCACGAGCATAACACAGAGCGTTGGACGAGCCTGACCCTGTGAGTTCCTCCATCACTTAGTGTTGAAGTCAGGTCTGGACATTGCTTGGCTCAATCTCAGGCGCCGGCTAACTAGGAAGGTCGAGTCAAAGTCCAGCACTAACACTCAAGAAATAACGTTTGCGGCCTGATGTTCCCAATATTTAATTGAAATCATTAATAAAGTAAATAAATAGATACCGGTCTAATCAGTATCTACGGATTGGACAGGCTAGATGCAGGAAGAATGTTCCCGATGTTGGGGGAGTCCAGAACCAGGGTCCCAGTTTTACAGTCTACCGTGGGAACTCTTTAACTCAGTAAAGTAAAGTAAAGTAAAGTAGCCTTTATTGTCATATCAGCGCACAGGCAGCAGTTGATTGTTGCTCTATTCAGTTTCCCAGGGGGTCGGGACGGGACTGGAGTTGGGAGGGAAAGGTGGGGGAGTTGAGGGAGAGGAGGGGGAGACAGATGGGGGTGTCTTCATTTACTGGCGGCGGGTGTCTGTCACTGAAACAGGCAGGTGAGATTTCACATCCGCCTTGTGTGTGCCTCTCTCTCTCTCTCCCTCCCTCCCTCTTACTCAGGCTGAGAGACTCTGCCTCTGTGAGTGTACGTCTCTTTCTCCCCCTCTCCCACACACAGTAAGACCGAGGTACTGTGCTCAGTCCATCCGTGTCTCCCACATACACAGTAAAACATGTCTCCAAATGAGCCAATTCAACCAAGGGAGGATATTTATAGTGTGTGAAAAAAAAGTGACATCATTTGTGCCACGTGATGATTTAACAACACTTCACAATGTTCATTCAAGATTTAACGGGAAAGCTCGGGAGACGGACAAGTCACTCGCACAAATAACAGAAATGCCGAGTACCGTGGGAACTCTTTATCTACCCCCCGTTATATCGTGTGATATCGTGCTAGACCACGACCACTTCACTCTGGTTACATCTTGCGTCAAGTCGCCCCGTGAAAAAGCCGCATTACTCAGCCCCACAGACTCCATCGAAACGATAGCAAGCAGCTTTGGAAGCCTAACATCCTTACTCAGACATCACGCCGTGATGTTTGACTCCGCATATAAGTTTGACAAACAATGCTGTGGTAAAAGCTACCTTCTTCCAGCTTCGCACGATAGCTAAAATCAAACCATTCCCGCCTGCAATTGGTCCAAAACGCCGCAGCGAGACTTCTGACGGGCACCCGTAAAAGGGACCACATCACCCCGATTCTGGCCACTCTCCACTGGCTCCCAGTGCAGTTCAGAATCAATTTCAAGCTCCTCCTTTATGTACGTATACAATGCCCCCACCTACATCCAAAATCTGCTAACCCACCATTCTACCTCCAGGTCCCTCAGGTCGGCCGACTTGGGGCTACTGACTATCCCGCGGTCATGGCATAAGCTCAGGGGCGACTGCGCTTTGCGGTTGCAGCAACTAGACTGTGGAACAGCATCCCTCTTCCCATCAGAACTGCCCCCTTCATCAACTCCTTTAAGTCTAGACTTAAAACTTATTTCTACTCACATGTGTTTCCTGAGGTCCTCTGAGGGAGCGCTGTCTGTATGTATTTATGTATGTATTGTTAGATCTATCAACCATTGTATGTAGCACGTTAGTACCTGCACTAATGTAAAGCACTTTGGTCAACGAGAGTTGTTTTTAAATGTGCTATAGAAATAAAATTGACTTGACTTGACTCTCTCTCCCTCTCTCATCCCCTCTCTTCTCCTGCCGTCCTCTCCTCTCCTCTACCTTCCTCTCCTCCACTCTCCTCACCTCTCCTCACTCCTCTACCCCCACCTCACCTCATCTACTCCCATCTCCTCTCATCCCCTCTCCTCTCTTCCACTCTCTTCTCTCTCTTCCTCCCCTCCCCTTCCCTCTCCACTCCTCTCCTCTGCCCTTCCCACTAATCCCATCTCATCTCCTCTCCCCCTCTACACTCCTCCCCTCTGCTATCCTCGCCCTCTCCCTCCCCTCCTGCCCTCCTCTCCTCCCCTCTCCATTTCCATCCTCTCGTCTCTCCTTCCCTCTCGTCTCCTCCTCTCCGCTCCTGCCCTCTATTCTCTCCTCTCCCCCTCTACTCTCATCTTTCCCTCCTCTCCTCCCCTCTCACCTCCTCTCCATTTATCTGTTCTCCTCTCTATCCTCCTCTCTCCACTCCTCTCCTTCCCATCCCTCTCATCTACTCCCCTCTCCTCACTTCTCCCCTCCCCTCAAATACAGCCACAAAGATAACTGTAATCTGTTGGAGGTGAGAGATTGTCATCTTTCCTATCCTCAACCCTCTTTCCTTCTTCACTCCTCACCTCTCCTCTCCTCACACCTCCTCTTCCCTTAGCCACTCCTCTCTTCTCTTCTCCCCTCACCTCTCCTATCCTATTCTCCCCTCTCCTTTCCCCTCCAGTCTCCTCCTATTCAACCCTCTACTCCACTCTCCTCTCTCATCTTACCTCTCCCTCCACTTGCCCCCACCCCTCTCCTCCTCACTCCTTTCCCCATCCTCTCTTCTCCACTCCTTCATTTTCCTCTCTCTTCCCTCTTCTCCTCTCTCCTCCCCGCCCTTCTAATCTCCTCTCCCCTCCGCTCCACTCCACTCCTCTCCTCCCCTACTTTCCACTCCTCTCCCCTCCCATCTCACCTCCTCTCTCCTCTCCTACCCCTCCGCTCCCGCCCCTTCCCTCCCCTTTACTTTCCTCTCCGATCTCTCCTCCGCCCCTCTCCTCTCCCCTCCCATCCTCCTCCTCACCTTTACTTTCTTCTCCCCTCTCCTCTCCTCCCCTCCCCCCTCCTCCACTATACTCAACTCTTCTCCCTTCTCCGATCCCCTCTCCTCTCCTCCCCTCTCATCTCTCATCCCTTCTCCCCTCCTCTCCCCCTCTCCCCTTTCTTCCGCGCATCTCCCCTCCCATGCCCTCTCCTCCCATCCTCTTTCCTCTCCTCCCCCCATCCTCCCGTACCCTATCCCCTCCTCTCTATCCTCTACTCTACTATCCCCTCTCCTATCCCATCCCCTCGCATCTCCCCTCCTCCCCTCCTCCTCTCCTCTCCTCATTCCTCCATCCTCCTCACACCTCTCCTTTCCCCTCCTTTCCTCTCCCCTCCTCCCCTGCATTCTCCTTTTCTCTCCCCTCCTCCCATCCCCCTCTCCCCTTCTCCCCTCTCCCCCTCTCCCCCAGCCTTGTTCCCCCTCTCTTCCCTCACTTCTCCACTCTCCCGACCTCTCCTCTACATTCCCCTCCTCTAGTCTCCTCTCCCCTCTCCTATCCTCTCCTCCCATCTCCTCTCCTATCCTCCACTTCTCTCCTCCCATTCCCCCTCCCCTCCCCCCTTCCCCCCTCTCCCCTCCCCCCTCTCCCCTCCCCACCCCTCCCCCTCCCTTCCGCACCTCCGTTCCCTCACTTCTCCGCTATATTCCGCTCACATCCCCTGACCTCCCCTTTACTCTCCCCCCTCCTCTCCTCTCTCCTCAGCTCAAATCCAGCACCAAAGATAATTGTAATGTGGAGGTGATAGATTGTCTCCTCACCTCCCCTTCCTTTCTCCCCTCTTCTATCCACTCTCCCCTCTCATCTCCTTCCGTCCCCTCTCCTCTCCAACCCCACCCTCTCTCCCCCTCTCCACCCCTTCCCTCTACTCCTCGTTCCTGCTCTATTAACTCCTCCCCTCTTCTCTCCCACTCTCCTCTCCTCTCTCCTCATTTCCTCTCTTCTACTATCCTACCTTCTACTATCCTCTCCTTCCTGCTCCTCTCCTCTTCTCCCCTCCCCTCCTCTCCTCTTCCCCATTCCCCTGCCTCTCCCCTTCTCCCTCCCCTTTCCCTCCCTTCCTCTCCTCCTCTCCTCTCCCCTCCTCCCCATCCCTCAACTCTGCTCCCCACTCCACTCCTACCCTCTGCTATCCACTCTCTTCTCTCCTCCCCTCTCATGCCCTCCCCTCTCCTTCCTTCTCCTCTCCTCTCCTCTTCTCACCCCTCTTCTCCTCTCCTCTCCTCTTCTCTCCTTTCCTCTGCTCTCCTCCTCCTCTCCTATTCTCCACTTTCCTCCCTCCTCTGCTATCAACTCCCCGCC